>NC_054583.1:451387-546387 GCF_017654505.1 Polyodon spathula
GTTTAGGAAGGTAATTCTGTGGTTCTTTCATTGCAGCCAGATATGACTTGAGATTGCCAATGAGTACGAGGAGCCATCCAAAAGGATGAGCTGTCGGGAATCGGTACACTCTGCTAACCACCGACCTATCAAGAAGTGAAGTGGTGGCATGGGCAAGGGCCCCTATGGGACTAGGAGGAGGGAGATGCTGTGGCTTAGTAGAAGCTGTGAATGAAGTAGAAGTGGTTCAGGTTTCTCGGACCCTGGGAACTGTGACACACGGGAGGACAAGAGAACTTTTCTGAGTAACTTTTAAGAGTAAGGAACTTGAACCCGTTTCCCATCCAGTTGTATTGGCACCAGAAATTTCTACAATCTCCCCAACTGACCCCATGGAAGTACCAGGAGAATGCAATCTGTTATATCAGGAAATGCGGACTCTCCTCACTGTTAGGTTAATTAAGGAAACTTCGAGTCCATGGGCAGCACCTGTTGTGCTTGTTCAAAAAAATATGGTGCTTGGCGCTTCTGCATTGACTATCGGAAGCTCAATGCAGTGATACACAGAGATGCTTATCCCCTCCCATGAATCAAGGAGTCCTTAACCAGCTTGACTGAAGCTGACTGGTACTCTACGTTGGACCTTGCCTGTGGATATTGGCAGGTGGAGGTGGATTCCAGAGACGGAGAAGTGAGTCAAGAGAATGCCGTTTGGGCTCTGTAATGCCCCTGTGACCTTCCAACACCTCAATCATGCTGTCTGGGTAGTTAGAGTTCAGAATCGTTGTCAGTATACCTCGATGAGGTCATTGTTTATTCTGCAGAGCTCAAGGCTCATTTGCAACACTTGGAGGCTGTATTCAAGAAGCTGTGGAAATATGGACTATGCCTAGAGAGATGTTGGTTATTTCCCCTTATTGTCCCCTTACCCAGATAAAGTGGCTGCAGTGCAGGGTTTTGCGGGGTTATTACAGGTGTTTTATTTCAGGAGTTTGCCAAAATAGCCTGGCCTCTGCATGGGCTTCTAAAAGGTACAGCACCATGACAAGGTCAGAAATCAGCCACTGTGGGCTGGAAACCAGAGTGTCAGGCTGCTTTTATTCAGCTAAAGCAAGCCTTGCTGCAATCACCTGTATTAGCATATGCCTAATTTACAGCACCATTTTTCCATTTATACTTATGTGAGCTTGACTTGGGGCAGTTGTAGCCCAGGAACGATGTGATTGCCTGTGCTAGCCGAAGTCTTCATCCCAGAGAATGAAACGATAAGAACTATAATTCGAGATGTTAGCCTTTAAATGGGCTGTAACAGAAATTTCTCTTGTTCACCTCCAGACAGCAAAGCTGGGAGCTACAGAGCAGAGATGGGTTACCCAACTGGCTAACTTCCAGTATGAGGTCAAGTATTGGTCTGGTCTGTCCAACATTAATGTTGCTGATCTTTCAAGATTGTCGTTGGAGAACTCCACCCAAGGGACACCAGAAGAATAATCAGATGCGTTCTCAAGGGCTGACTGATATAGCCACCAGGATGATGAACCACAGGTCTGAGACTGGGACACAAACCCTTGGGAAAGCTGCAGGACAAGGATCTGACTCTGCAGTCTGTAAAAAGGTACATTATTCAGAGCAGCCCTCCGTCAGCCATAAAGAGAGACAAAGAAGTGTTGGAGACTTGACAGATACTACAACAGTGGAAGCAACTGGCGCTGAGAGAGGGAGTCCTTTGTCGGAAGACTCAGGACCCAGGAACAGGTGATCTCCAGTATCAATTGTAACTCCAAGATCTCTGGGATAAATATCATGCCAGTCTGGATCATTTGGGCTTGGGGAAGACCTTATCAGTGGTGCGGTGAAGTTTCTACTGGCACCACATGGAAACCGAGGCTTGGGAGTGAGGCAAAGGGTGCCCCATTATTACCCGGAAAACGAGTATTGGTGAGGGATTTCTGTAGATGTGGGAAAGACATGTTGTCTGATCGTCGCGAGAACAAGCCTTATATTGTAATTGGCTCTACAGAACCAGGCTGTCCCGTATATAGGTTGCGACCAGAAAGGTAGGCAGGTCCAGAAAGAACCTTGCATCGGAATCATCTTTGTCCATTATTTGGTTTCCTGAACAGGAGCATAGCATAGAGCCACCAAGAGAACAAGATAATGTTAGGGAAGAGCCTTAAGTCACATGGGGGTATTTATTTGTTCAGCTCCCACAGGATAGACTGGACTTAGTACCAAAGTAGCCGAGGAGCGCCCTGAGAGAGAACAAAGGCAGGCCACTGGTCAGGTACAGATAAATTTATTATTTCATGGGTTGATAGCCAGGGACAGCCACTGACAAAGACAGGGAGAGTGTTGTAGGGTGCACTTTCACGAAGGATTTGTTTGCTTTTTGACACATTTTATTTAAGTATTTGTTTATGTACTATGTCCATTTTTATTTAGTTATAGTTTGTACAGTAGTTTGATTTAAACATTTACTTTTTATTATTTGCGTTATTGATTTCACCGGGTTGTGTTTTATTTTTTATTTTTATTCCCATCCTGCAACCAGAGACTAATTAAGCATCGGCACCTGAAACTAATGAGCAGCCACCCACTCAGCTTAAAAGCTATCTGGTCAATCAGAAAAGACAGAAGCAGACGCAGACACAAACGCAGCGAGAGAAAGAAAAAGAAACAGTTTCAATAGCCAGTTTGTGGTGACTGATTCAGGTTTATAGAATAGATTTTGGTTTTGGGGTTCTTGATGATAATGAGATTCTGTCAGGGTGTATTCTCTGTTGAGAGAACTGTAGAGGGGGCGCTTGTTTTGGTGTTTAATCTGTTCTCTCCAGTAGAGGGGGTAGTTTTCTACCAGGGCAGAGCCTAGTGTTTTTTCAGTGCCTTGTGTCTGGTGGGTTCAGTGCCAAGGCTCTCCGGGATATTGATAGCAGTTTTGGAGGCAAGGGATGCCATTTAGGACTGTGACCCTGGTTTAAGTGCACTGCCTGAGGCTGATTCCAGTGCTTGAAGTGAAGGGAGTTCATACTGCTGAATTGAGTTCTTCCTTTGTGTATGGGGATCAGCAGAGGGACTCTCCCAGCTCTGCTCTGCAGATGTTGTTGGGGGATTCTCTGTGTGTGTGTGCAGGACCTCTTCACGGAGCAGGTGGTGCATGATTTCTGTGGGGGTTTTATCCCACTTTGAGTAATCTGAACTCATGACCCCAGATTTCACTCCCAGAGAGCAGGATTGGCTGAATTACTTCACCTTCACCTTAGTGTGAGGGACAGGAGGATCAGGTCACTGCTTACAGCAGGCACTTCACCTCAGTGTGAGGGGCAGGAGGACCAGGTCACTGCGTACAGCAGGCACTTCACCTCAGTATGAAGAGCAGGAGGACACTTATAATTTTTTTAATCATTAGGAATTGGGATATTCTGTGATTTATGATGTTACAGAATGGTTTGCTGAGGTTACTCCCCACACAGACCCCTCTGTAGTTGTGTGGATTGAGAAAGTCTCCACGCTTATAGATGGGGTGATGCGCCCTCACCCCATTACTGAGGAAAGTGTCCAGGGAGCATGACGAGGTCTCAGCAGAGCTGCCTGCAGGGCAAAGTCTCAGTGCTTCAGCATCTCGTTGAGGATCTGATCAGGTTTCAGTTTAGAAATGTGTTCTCTGATCTCAGCAGTGGTAATAGGGGTGTCTAGGGGGGTTTGGTGGTCTTTAATTGATGTCTCTAGTGAGCTCAGTTTGTTTACAATGTCAGTATGTTGGGGTGTGAGGGTGTCAGTTTGGATTCCTTTATATGGGCACTGAAATTTGACTATTCTGTATTGCTAGGGGACTTTTCTCTCATTCTGTCTCTCACTCTTTCTCTCAGTTTTTCTCTCACGCTTTCTCTCGTTCTCTTATTTTGCAGTTGCCCTCTCCCACTGCTATGTCAGCGGCTCTCAGGGGA
The DNA here is from genome assembly GCF_017654505.1 of Polyodon spathula. Lineage (NCBI taxonomy): Eukaryota > Metazoa > Chordata > Actinopteri > Acipenseriformes > Polyodontidae > Polyodon > Polyodon spathula. The sequence goes on from NC_054583.1 coordinate 455,311, forward strand.
ATTTCCTGTTACCTGAATGAGGTGAGATGGAACTTCACTGAATCAACAAGGTTCACAAACACTCTGTCTGTCTGTCTGTCTGTCTGTCTCTGTGTGTGTCTGTGTGTGTTTGTCTGTCTGTGTGGCTGCCTGTTTGTGTGTCTGTTGGTCTGTGTGTCTGTCTGTCTGACTGCCACTGAAGATCATTCAGGGTATAGGCACACTGTGGTCCCATTCTACCAGCCTTACCCCATGTAGCTGCTCTATACTTGTGCTACCATTGCCACTCGGTGCAATACAGAACCATTATTGTATTGCCATTGCAGTGTCACTGGATGTCTGCCATTGAAGATCATTTGTTTTATAAAAAGGGTATGGTTAGCATGATGTAGAGGGGGAGGGGGGAGGGGGAGAAGGAGCGTGGGAGGGAGGGATGATAGGAGAGAGAGAAAGAATGGAGATGAATGAGTGGGTAGGGAATGTGCTTGAGGCTATTTTGTGTGTGAGCGGAATAAGAAACAGGGGGAGAGGAGGAGGGAGAGAGAGAGGGTGGAGAGAGAAGAGAGAGAGAAGGAGAAACAGCAAGAGAGAAAGGACAGAGAAAAGAAAGGTGTCAGAATTGTGTGCTTGCAGCCTCCTCATTGGAAGTACAGAGTAGAGGCCTTTCAATACATCTGGTTTCAGTGTTATTTTTGACATATTTATATATAAATATTAAATATTGCTCTAAGCTTGCTGCATTATTTTTGGCCATACTTGTGTGACAATTAATTTTAAACTCTTGTCCTCTCTCCCTCCAACTGTGTATCTTACTGTGTATATATGAATTAGTGCCTATACCTCGCTTACATTACTCCCCTTCTCTCCCCTTCTCTCCCCTCCCGGGAGGGAGGGGGGTGACCCCACTCCCTTTTCCTCTCTCATAGAGAGAGGCAGGGAAAAAGTGTCTGTGTCTCTGTTCCAGTAAACAAATCGATATTTAAAGGTCACTGATTCGGGGGGTGGGTCCTCTTGTCAAAGTGAATCAAACAGCCTGGAAACATTCTCCCACACTGCGGAGTTAACCCATCACTCCCCACAGCAGAGAGGAATATACACACCCTGAACTGAGAGCTGACTTCATTAACACAGACCTGCTCTCATCTCTTTGCATTCTCCTCTCCTGTCTCACCTCTCCTCTCTCTCTCTCCTCTCCTCTCCTCTCTCCACTATCTCCTCTTTCCCCTCCCCTCTCTCCTCTTTCTCTCCCCTCCCCTCTCTATTCTCCCCTCCTCTCATCTCCTCTCATCTCTTCTCTCTCCTCTATCCTCTTTTTTCTTCTCTTCTCTCCTTTTGTCTCCCTCTCCTCTCTCTTTTCATCTTTCCTCCTCTCTCTCTCTCTCCTCTCTCTCTCTCTCTCACTCACTCTCATCTCTCCTGTAAGGTTTATGTTCTTCAAAAACAAGTTCCTTCTTCAAAATGACACAAAATGGTTTCAATCTTAACCACCCAGCTGCTTATCCCACAATTTCCACGTGGAACAGAAGCAAGTCCAAATTAGTCACTCACATGAGAATAGCGTTCAGGCGTTTCTATGTGCATCTGCAACGTTTAACACGTCTTTTTAGCGTGTTTCAATGAAAAAATAAAAAACTGTATTGTAGTAGCGTATGCAGTTCTCTTTTTCACTGGCAGATGGCAGAGGTCCCTAAGAAATGTACTTGACAGACAGGGTCATCTGTATATACACAGATAGATGCCTGTGTATCTACATCGAATAAAATGAGGAGATTCCTTTATTTATTTGTTGGTGTTACAGGTTGTATGGAAGCCTTGTCAGGATTGGTACTGGTCAAAACGACATATTTATTTATTGTACTTACACTTCACAGATACGAATGCATATAAGATATGTGCCTAGATACACCATATGACATGATTGAAGATTTGCCACGCATTGATGAGGGTTTGAAGTGCGTCTGCTTTGAAATTTATCACACAAAAAATTTAATTCTAAAAAGTGATATGCCTGCACAAGTATTGTAAAAAGATATGTTATTTTTGATTTCCATTACATGAGAGTAGATGTTAAAACGCCATGTGATTTGAACCTGGCTCTTGCCAAGATAAGCACCAACTAAGACGTAGCTTTACAGTAAACTAATGTGATCCATCTGCATCTCCATCCATTTGTCCATTTGTGTTTCTTTCCATCTGATGATGTACATATCCTTCTGCCTGGTGTTGATGGCTGAAGTGTAGTGCTGACTCCAGGGATCAGCTCATTTTGCCTCCCCAGCACATCAGCACACACAACTGCTGCCATGCTGGCTCCGGGGATCAACCACAGTGAGGTCTCCCCAGCGCATCAGTATGACAGTACATCTAAGTAGGGTACATCTCTGCGGTCTTCAAGTAGGCACCTTCAATCCTCAAGAGTGCTCGATGGTGATTCTGGCGTCCCAGCATCACCCCCCTCTGTCCTCCACTCAACTAAGCCAAGCTTACTTACTCGTACATCAGTGTTGCTTTCTTTCTATTGTGCTTGAGATCCCCAGCCAGAATCTTTCTGTCTCAACCACAGCCAGCTCCTTTCTGCTGCTACAGGTAAGTTGTTCACTCTGCGACGCAACTCTTGACCACTGAACTTGACATCTCTGAGAAACCAGGCTGGAGAGTGTGCCTTGCCTTGCCTTGGTTTTAACACCTTTCCCTAGTGGTTACTCTCCTGGATGGAGGAATATTGTCTTTTGTGTGTAATGCTTTGATGGAACTGGTGGCAACTTATTGGTCATGTTACGCTTGTCTTCCAATGCTAAGGCAAAACATCACAGCACCTGGTCATGGCTACAAGTAAACCGTCCTTGGCTGACCCACCTTACATCCTGTCAAAATGTGCCTTAATGTTGCAGGTGATGAACACAAAGGACATGAGGGATCCTCACCCACCTAGAGGTTTAGGTTCTGTGGTAATGGGAGAACATCATGTGTTGATCTGATGAGGAAACTGATCCTACTCTGTTCCATTGTCCATAGGTCTTTCCAGCCAATCTTGCATTGTTCGACACTCTCCCATCTCATCCAATTCTCCCTGCTTGGCCTTTACACAACTCATCCTCTCCTCCTGCTTTTGCACCTCATTGACTACCAGCTTCCTTCGTTGAGCTGGGGTTGCTTTGTGCCATGTAGGAGGAGCTGAACTGAGATGAAGACCCCCTCTTCTATGCTGAACTTGCTCCATGATATCACTGATTCGAAGGGTAGCCTTTGCATCTTCCACAGCTTTCTTTGCCACCCACTTTTCCAATTTTCAACACAGGTGCTGCCTCCTTTAAGCATTTGTCATGTGAATCTACTAATGTGATCGGCCCTTGGCGCACTTAAACTCCTTGGTTAGCTGGTAGCTGCAGTATTCCTTTACCATAAAGTCCCACTCTGCTGAGGCAGCGTGGAACTCCCAACCATTTCCTGACATTTGAACTGATTAAAGTTTCCAGCTTCCAACTGTTGTCAAAGAAACCTCTTACAGTCAGTGGCCACAGCCTTTCAATTTGCACGGTAAAGCACTGCTGTCTATGCTCTTCAACCCTTCCGCTGCTTGTCGTCTAACTTCTCCCACATTAACTGTGTCCTTTAGGTCCCCGTTGTACCATCTCCCAAGACTTTTCACTGGCTTCTCAGACACTGTTGGTGTTGCCTCACCATTAATGTAGAACCTTTTATCTACTGCTTTACCTTAAAATTATAGAGATACTCCTTGATTTTGTACTCCTTGATTTCACTTGCTCTACTTCTTTCCACTTAGGTGCACAGTCCTCCATTTGGTATTCGGGTGGATTGATAGGTGGGATGTCTGAAGGAATTGATATAGGCTCCTGCCTTTTTGAATCTGTATGTGTTTCCTCCAAATATTTCTCCAGCTCAAACTTAGATGATTTTAGTTTGTCATTTTTCTCACTGGTGAATAACTTCTTTACAAATTTGAATGGATCTTTATAAAAGTTAGTTCTCACATGCTCCTTCTTTTTGTAGTGTTTCTATAGATGCTCAGCTCTGCACAATGTTGCAAGCTTATCTTTTATGACCCTTTGTAACAGATTGAGTCCCTCCTTCTGACTTTGTTTTGCTTTTCTCCACTGTTTCCTCAGCTGCCTCCTTTGTCTAATTAAGCGTTCAATCTGCTGCTGCTGTCTAGACTTTCCAGGATAGTTTGTACTTTTTCCTTCCTTTTTTCAACTCCAAACTCCAACTCTCTTCCATATGCGTAGATCATGTCCCCAAATTTATCCAGATTCTTTTCAACTGTTCCACTTAACCTTTCCAACACAAAACAGAGATCCGTGTTTACTGTGTCCCACGCAGTTTTCTCACAAGCTCTTGGTCATTTTACTCTAGGTTCTTTTCTCTTTTACGCTGGTTCGTCTGACCGGGTTTGTCATTAGGTTCATCACTAGTTGTATCCATGCAAGTACTCCTCACATCTGGTTTGCCTCTTGTTGCTGGATTTCATTCGTTTGACTTTACTCACTTCATAAGACATACTGATCAATGCGAGGCTTGTCCCTTCTCCCTCAAGCATTTCATTCTCCTTTGATAGATCTTCAAACCCCTGACCGTTTTCGCCTTGCTCTAGCCACAGACACAAATCTGGAGTTCCATGTCTTTGCTAACTGCAGATCTTGAACTAGTCTTTTGTGAAGTACTTTCCATTCTCATATCCGTTTCCGTTCCTAAGTTATTAACCGTGTTATCCAATGTTGAGTCATCTTCCTCCCCCGCTCTCGCAGACTCTAGGGGTATTTTTCTGTTTAATTTCTTAGAAACCTTGGGCGGGTGTCTCCAGCATCCTGTTTATCTTTGAAAACACAGAGCTGAATAATGCCGACAAGGGTAGCCTACCCTTGCCAGCCCCATAATGCTGGAAAATTGGGAAAAAAATTATATTATGTTGTGCTCTATATTATAATACTACAATTGTAAACACATTGTTGTTATTTTGTTATTTAAGTTCTATTGAAATACTACATTTCCATTTTTGATAATCACAATAAAAAGTGTGTATTTAATTTTTTTTTTTTTTAGAAAACTGTCCAAATTGCTTATTTGAGGGCTAAAAATGTAAAATCTGCACAAAAAAAGAGCATTTTTAACATGGAAATTGCCAAAATAAAATTGTATTGTATATTCCAGGATACACCAGGTAGGACAGCTTGCAGATTACTTTACTAGAGAGCAGCGTATGTTGGTTATGAGTGAAGCATACAGATACATACAGGTGTGTGTGTATGTGTGTATGTGTGTATATATATATATCACAAGGATGGCTATAGGGGGTGACGTCAGACCAGAAACAGAAACCACAACAAGCAATGGCGGGGCGAAACTGAGACTCTATGGCACTCAGTGCTTTATTAAACAAAATAAAAGGTTTGTACAAAACAAAAAACTTTTACGAAGAAAACGACAGTTGGCCAAACAAACAAATAAACAAACAATAACAAGTATTGTGCTGGTTTACAAGCCAGCACACTTAGCCATTGTTATTTCTTAGCTTCCCTTTGTTTACCTCTAGCTCCAAACAGGTTCTCCACTCATGAACACTCTTCATCTGCAGCCAAACTGTAGATCTTTTATATTATGGCTGAGGGGTTAACTAGCTATTAATGATCTTATTACCCCTCGACCATAGTCTGCATGAGTTTAATAAGGATGTGTGACTGTCAGCTGGTTAAATAATCAGTATCTGACAGTCACATATCCTCACAATGTATTTAAAACAATACAAAACAATAACAGATAATGACGGACGGCACCTCACTTTCCTGCCAAACCACAATACATAACAAACACTGGCTCTTCACAGTCATAAATCTATAATATAATATACATAATATATATTAATCATAATATTAGCGTACACAGTCTATATATATATATATATATATATATATATATATATATATATATATATATATATATATATATATATATATACACACACACACACACACACAGTGTTGTGAAAAAGCATTTCCCCCTGCATGATTTTCTGCATTTTTGCATATTTTTGACACTGGATGTTATCAGATCTTCAACCAAAATCTAATACCTGAGTGAACAAATAACACAAAATTTTGATACCTATTTCATTTATTTACTAAAGAAAGTTGTGCAACACCCAGTGCCCCTGTGTGAAAGAGTAATCGCCCCCTTAGACCCAATAACTGGTTACTCCACCTTTAGCAGCAATAACTGCAACCAAACGCTTCCTGTAGTCATTGATCAGTCTCACACAGCGCCGTGGAGGAATTTTGACTCACTCCTTTATGCAGAACTTCAGGTCCTGCCACAACATCTCAATGGGGTTTAGGTCTGGACTTTGACTAGGCCATTCCAAAACTTTAAATTTCTTGTTCTCCAGCCATTCTGATGTAGACTTGCTTGGGTGTTTCGGATGAAATTGAAATAAATCCCGTTTTTGCCCAGTGTGTTTCTGATGGTGGAGTCATGAACACTGACCTTAGCCTAGGTGAGAGAGGCCTGCAGATCCCTGGATGTTGTTCTAGGGTTCTTTGTGACTTCCTGGATGATTTTACGCCTTGCTCTTGGAGAGATTTTGGCAGGACGGCCACTCCTGGGAAGATTCACTACCGTCCCAAACTTTCTCCATTTGGACAATATGACTCTTACTGTGGTTTGGTGGAGCCCCAGATCCTTAGACATGGTTTTGTAACCTTTTTTCCAGACTGGTAGGCATTAACAACTTTTTTTCCAGAGGTCTTCAGGAATTTATTTTGATCGTGCCATGATGTGCCTCTAGAACCTGTGTGCTGACAACTTCACTCTGATGGTAAGGGCCAAAGTTAGTCAGATTTATATAGGGCTGGCCCAAATCAGGCCTGATTGTTAACTAAAGTATTCAAACAGCTGACCCTAATTATCCTTTAATTGTGTTGAGTTAACTAGGGGGGTCAATAACTTTTTCACACCTGAAGATTGCATGTTTGATTACCCTGCACACCAAACACATGAAGAAGCACCAAACGTTGGTGTCATTTTTTCTCCCAGACTCCCTCTATATACTATTACAACCCACAAAAAGATCTGACCAAATTCAACGTGAAAAATGTGCAAAAATGCAGAAAATCAGACAGGGGGCTGAGTTGAGCTGAGCATTTAATAAATAAACATAACAGAAAATGAACGGTGGTACCAAAACTGTACCAAGACTCGACTGCTAATCAGTCATTCAATTGGAGTGGCGGTACAACTGCACGTGAATTAATAAAGTGCAATTCCCCGTGCTCACATATTATTACTTTTTACTTGCTCGTGAAGTGCTGTGCAATCCTCGTGCCTAAATACAAATATACATTTTAAACACTTGTGTTATACAGACCCGTTTATATCCCGTGTACCAGTGACTATACACCAACATTAACACACAACATGCAACATATAACAGAAAATACACACAGGGGGGCGGGCATTTTGTCACAGGTGCAAATACTTTTTATATATATATATACACACACACAAAGGGTGTTTCCCTGCACAGGGTGGAGCAGTGTCCCACCGTGGTAATACACCACCCGTTGTGACCGTTACTGTCTTCTCAGTACAGACCGTTTGTTACACGACAAAGTTTCAAAGTTACTTTGAACCCACGCCATGGTAACTTGATAGATATTTATATAAATATATGGTAATGTCCGTTAGTGGTAGAGGAGTTAGTGTTACTGACACTGACTGGTGTGAATGTTGAGAGAGTCCTGAGGGTGTCTACGGTCAAGTGTGTTTTATGTTAGACCGAGGTACAGACATTCTTTTCCAGAAATATAAAGAGAAGTCTTTATAATAATTCATTTTTATAAGGAATGTGACAAAAATCTCCTTACACTCTCCTCTCTCCTCTCATCTCTGTCAGGTGGAGCGGGAGGAGCAGCGCCCCCTGGAGGAGCGGGGCAGGCTGCTCCTGTCTTTGCAGTTCCTCTCGGGAAGGGGAGGTCTTCTCGTGGGGATCCTGCGCTGTGCTCACCTGGCAGCCATGGACGTCAACGGCTTCTCTGACTGGGGATGAAACACAGTGTCTGTCTGTCTGTCTGTCTGCCTGTCTCTGTCCATATCAGTGTGTGTGTCTTTGTCTATCTATTTCAATCAGTGTGTTTGTGTCTTGTCTCTCTGTCTATCAGTGTGTGTGTCTCTTTCTCTGTCAGTGTCTGTGTCTCTATCTCTATCAGTGTGTGTGTTTCTGTCACTGTCTCTATCAGTGTGCATGTGTCTCTGTCTCTCTGTCTCTATCAGTGTGTGTGTCTCTGTCTCTATCAGTGTGTGTGTGTGTGTGTTTCTGTTGCTCTGTTTCTATCAGTGTGTGTCTGTCTCTGTCTGTCTCTCTGTCTCTATCGGTGTGTGTCTGTCTCTATCAGTGTGTATGTGTCTCTGTCTCTCTGTCTCTATCAGTGTGTGTGTCTGTCTGTCTGTCTTTATCAGTGTGTGTGTCTCTTTGTTTCTCTATTCTTTTCTGATTTCTGTTTTTTTTTCAGGTACCTGAAACCCGACGTTCACAAGAAATCCAAACACAAAACCATCGTGAAGAAGAAAACTCTCAACCCGGAATTCAACGAGGTGAGAAACAAGCAGACACACAGACACTGACAGACACGCACACACAGACACTGATAGAGACACAGACACAGACAGACACTGATAGAGACACACAGACACGCACACACAGACACTGATAGAGACACAGACACACAGACACTGACAGACACGCACACACAGACACTGATAGAGACACAGACACACAGACACTGACAGACACGCACACACAGACACTGATAGAGACACAGACACACAGACACTGACAGAGACACAGACACATAGACACAGACAGACACAGACACACAGACACTGACAGACACAGACACACAGACACTGACAGAGACACAGACACACAGACACTGACAGACACGCACACACAGACACTGATAGAGACACAGACACACAGACACTGACAGACACGCACACACAGACACTGATAGAGACACAGACACACAGACACTGACAGACACACAGACACACAGACACTGATAGAGACACAGACACACAGACACTGATAGAGACACAGACACACTGACAGACACACAGACACACACACTGATAGAGACACAGACACACAGACTGATAGACACACACACAGACACTGATAGACACAGACACACAGACACTGACAGACACGCACACACAGACACTGATAGAGACACAGACACTGACAGACACTGATAGAGACACAGACACACAGACACTGAGAGACACAGACACACAGACACTGATAGAGACACACACACAGACACTGATAGAGACACAGACACACAGACACTGATAGACACGCACACACAGACACTGATAGAGACACAGACACACAGACACTGATAGAGACACAGACACACAGACACTGATAGAGACACAGACACACAGACACTGACAGACACGCACACACAGACACAGATAGACTGACACAGACACACAGACACTGATAGACACAGACACACAGACACTGACAGAGATAGACACACACAGGCACTGATATAGACACACGCAGACACTGATAGAGACACAGACACACAGACACTGATAGAGACACAGACACAGACACTGATAGAGACACAGACACACAGACACTGATAGACACAGACACACAGACACTGACAGAGATAGACACACACAGGCACTGATATACAGACACACACAGACACTGATAGACACACACACAGACACTGATAGAGACACAGACAGACACTGATAGAGACACAGACACACAGACACTGATAGACACAGACACACAGACACTGACAGAGATAGACACACACAGGCACTGATATAGACACACGCAGACACTGATAGAGACACAGACACACAGACACTGATAGACACTCACACACAGACACTGATAGAGACACAGACACACATACACTGATAGACACGCACACACAGACACTGATAGAGACACAGACACACAGGCACTGATAGAGACACAGACACACAGACACTGATAGAGACACACTGACACAGACACACACACTGATAGAGACACAGACACACAGACACTGACAGAGACACAGACACACACAGGCACTGATATAGACACACGCAGACACTGATAGAGACACAGACACACAGACACTGATAGAGACACAGACACACAGACACTGATAGAGACACAGACACACAGACACTGATAGAGACACAGACACACAGACACTGACAGAGACAGACACACACAGGCACTGATAGAGACACACACAGACACTGATAGAGACACAGACACACAGACACTGATAGACACACACACAGACACTGACAGAGACACAGACACACAGACACTGATAGAGACACACACAGACACTGATAGAGACACAGACACACAGACACTGATAGAGACACACACACACACTGATAGAGACACAGACAGACACTGATAGAGACACACACAGACACTGACAGAGACACAGACACACAGCACTGACAGAGACAGACACACACACACACAGACAGACACTGATAGAGACACAGACACACAGACACTGATAGAGACAGACACTGATAGAGACACAGACACACAGACACTGATAGAGACACAGACACACAGACACTGACAGAGATAGACACACACAGGCACTGATATAGACACACACAGACACTGATAGAGACACAGACACACAGGCACTGATAGAGACACAGACAGACACTGATAGAGACACAGACACACAGACACTGATAGACACACACACACAGACACTGATAGAGACACAGACACACAGACACTGATAGACACACACACACACAGACACTGATAGACACACACAGACACTGATAGAGACACAGACACACAGACACTGATAGAGACACACACACAGACACTGATAGAGACACAGACACACAGACACTGACAGAGATAGACACACACAGGCACTGATATAGACACACGCAGACACTGATAGAGACACAGACACACAGGCACTGATAGAGACACAGACAGACACTGATAGAGACACAGACACACAGACACTGATAGAGACACAGACACACAGACACTGATAGAGACACAGACACACAGACACTGACAGAGACACACAGACACACACAGACACTGATAGAGACACAGACACACAGACACTGACAGACACGCACACACAGACAGACACTGATAGAGACACAGACACACAGACACTGATAGACACACACACACAGACACTGATAGAGACACAGACACACAGGCACTGATAGAGACACAGACAGACACTGATAGAGACACAGACACACAGAGACACTGATAGAGACACACAGACACACACAGACACTGATAGAGACACACACACAGACACTGATAGAGACACAGACACACATACACTGATAGACACGCACACACAGACACTGATAGAGACACAGACACTGATAGAGACACAGACACACAGACACTGATAGAGACACACAGACACACAGACACACACACACACTGATAGAGACACTGATAGAGACACAGACACACACACTGACAGATACAGACACACACAGACACTGATAGAGACACAGACACACACAGGACAGAGATAGGCACACACAGACACTGATAGAGACACAGGCACACACACACAGACACTGATAGAGACACAGACACACAGACACTGATAGACACAGACACACAGACACTGACAGAGATAGACACACACAGGCACTGATATAGACACACACAGACACTGATAGAGACACAGACACACAGACACTGATAGACACGCACACACAGACACTGATAGAGACACAGACACACAGGCACTGATAGAGACACAGACAGACACTGATAGAGACACAGACACACAGACACTGATAGAGACACAGACACACAGACACTGATAGACACAGACACACAGACACTGATAGAGACACAGACAGACACTGATAGAGACACAGACACACAGACACTGATAGACACGCACACACAGACACTGATAGAGACAGACACACAGACACTGATAGAGACACAGACACACACAGACACTGACAGAGACACAGACACACAGGCACTGATAGAGACACAGACACACAGACACTGATAGAGACACACACACACAGGCACTGATAGACACACGCAGACACTGATTGAGACACAGACACACAGGCACACACAGACACTGATAGAGACACAGACACACAGACACTGATAGAGACACACACACACAGACACTGATAGACACAGACACACAGACACTGATAGAGACACACACACTGATAGAGACACAGACACACAGGCACTGATAGAGACACAGACAGACACTGATAGAGACACAGACACACAGACACTGATAGAGACACAGACACACACACTGACAGAGAGACACACACACACACTGATAGAGACACACACAGGCACTGATAGACACACAGAGGCACTGATAGAGACACACACAGACACTGATAGAGACACGACACACATACACTGATAGACACACACACAGACACTGATAGACACAGACAGACACTGATAGACACAGACACTGATAGAGACACACACAGACACTGATAGAGACACAGACACACAGACACTGATAGAGACACAGACACACACTGATAGAGACACAGACAGAGACACTGATAGAGACACAGACACACAGACACTGATAGAGACACAGACACACAGGCACTGACAGAGACACACACAGACACTGACAGAGACAGACACACACAGACACTGATAGAGACACAGACACACACTGACACTGATAGAGACACAGACACACAGACACTGATAGAGACACAGACACACAGACACTGATAGAGACACAGACACTGACAGAGATACTGATATAGACACACACAGACACTGATAGACACACACACAGGCACTGATATAGAGACACAGACACACAGACACTGATAGAGACACAGACACACAGGCACTGACAGAGACTGATAGAGACACAGACACACACACTGATAGACACAGACAAACAGACACTGACAGAGATAGACACACACAGGCACTGATATAGACACACGCAGACACTGATAGAGACACAGACACACAGACACTGATAGAGACACAGACACACTGATACTGACAGAGACACACACACAGGCAGACACTGATAGAGACACACAGACATAGACAGGCACTGATAGAGACACACACAGACACTGATAGAGACACAGACACACAGACACTGATAGAGACACACACACACAGACACTGATAGAGACACAGATAGAGACAGACACTGACAGAGACAGACACACACAGGCACTGATATAGACACACACAGACACACACACACACACAGAGACACACACACAGACCCTGATAGAGACACAGACACACAGACACTGGTCACAGACTATATCTGATAGAACCGCAGACACACGTAATGTCGTGACACTGGACTGACTATCTGTGTGACTAGTGTCCGTTAGACTATCTCTGGTATATCTGTTGACTGACTATCACTGTGTCTGTTGTGTGACAGTGACTACTGACAGACACTGTGCACTGTAGTAGTCACCCACTGTGACTTCACTGCTGACTGTGACACAGACAGGTGTGTCCATGATATAGAGACTAGACACACACTGTGTAGTGTGAACCCTGACTAGACTCTGTGTCTGGACTGTGACACTGTCTGTGTGTTCACAGGGACTATCTGATGACACACTCTGTGACTATGATGGTGACTGACAGGACATGTGACTGATATAGGACACAGACAGTCACTGATTAGAGACTGTGTCTGTGTGTGTCGTGACTATGTGTCTGTGACTGTGTCTTGTCTGACGACTATATCACCAAGTGTCACTGACAGACACTGATAGAGACACAGACACACAGACACTGATAGAGACACACACAGACACTGACAGAGACTGATATAGACACACACACACACAGATAGAGACACACACACACAGACACTGACACACAGACACTGATAGAGACACAGACACACAGACACTGATAGACACAGACACACAGACACTGATAGAGACACAGACACACAGACACTGATAGAGACACAGACACACAGGACACTGATAGACACTGATAGAGACACAGACAGACACTGATAGAGACACAGACACACAGGCACTGATAGAGACTGATAGAGACACAGACAGACACTGATAGAGACACAGACACACAGGCACTGATAGAGACACAGACAGACACTGATAGAGACACAGACACACAGACACTGATAGAGACACAGACACTGACAGAGACAGACACACACAGGCACTGATAGAGACAGACACACAGACACTGATAGAGACACAGACACACAGACACTGATAGAGACACACACTGATAGAGACACAGACACTGATAGAGACACACACACACAGACACTGATAGACACAGACACTGATACAGACACTGATAGAGACACAGACACACAGACACTGATAGAGACACACACAGACACTGATAGAGACACAGACACACAGGCACTGATAGAGACACACACAGACACTGATAGAGACACAGACACACAGACACTGATAGACACAGACACACAGACACTGATAGATACAGACACAGACACACAGACACTGATAGAGACACAGACACACATACACTGATAGACACGCACACACAGACACTGATAGAGACACAGACACACAGACACTGATAGACACACACACACAGACACTGATAGAGACACAGACACACAGACACTGATAGAGACATGCAAACACAGACACTGACAGAGATAGACACACACAGGCACAGATATAGACACACGCAGACACTGATTGAGACACAGACACACAGGCACTGATAGAGACACAGACAGACACACTGATAGAGACACAGACACACAGACACTGATAGAGACACAGACACACAGACACTGACAGAGATAGACACACACAGGCACTGATATAGACACACGCAGACACTGATAGAGACACAGACAGACACTGATAGAGACACAGACACACATACACTGATAGAGACACAGACAGACAGACAGATAGCTGTGTGTGTGTGTGTGTGTGTGTGTGTGTGTATGTGTGTATATATATATATATATATATATATATATCTATCTCGTAACAGTTACTATGAAGTGTATTACATGTTTTTAAGTAAAAGCTTACTGCTATTGTACTGTGATTTATTTCATGGGTTTAAATGTTCTATTATAGAATATAATGTAACCAACTGAGTAATTTCATAGTTATCTCATTTGCTAATAGGTTAATTGACACAGGCTTCCCTCACCAAGCCACATGACCAAATACAGGTGTCATAAATCAAACTCTTTTAGGTCAGTCAGGAAGACGCTACAAGACAGACATGCCTTGGTGTAAGTCTGTTCTTTTATTCAACAGAATAAAAGATGCTGAACTCTTTGGAGACATTCATATTCATAAAGGGTTAATTCCTGTCAAAATGAGAAAACAGGAGTACAAGATCGGATTTCGTCCACAGCCGCCTATTTAATGGCAATTGCTATTCATAATATTAATAATAATAATAATAATAATAATAATAATAATAATAATAACTAGAACTGCCAGGCATTTTTACAGCTCCCAAGCCCCAGTATCAATACCCGTCTAAGCGTGTTTAGTTTTCTCAATGTGCCAAGTTTAAAATCAGCAACTTCAACAGTTCCACAGAAGATGATTTTGAAAGTTTTTTTTTCCAAAAATGCAGCAGACGGCCATCTTGTTTAACGCACAAATGCCATTTGTGAAAATGTAAATTTTACCAACACAGGCACGATGGTTTTCAAGTTTGGAGTGTCTCAAGTGAACCATTTTTAAACTGAAGCAGTTTTAAATATAAGAAGAAAATGTAGGAGTGGCAGCCATATTGTTTCACGAAACATAACCATTTTAACACATTTGTATTCCACTTTCACCGGAACGATGCCTACCAGGTTAGGAGTCTGTTGATCAGACTGTTTTCAAATAAAAGCAGTCTGCTGTTAAGGGCGCTTTTCGGTGAAATTTGCGGCAGCCATTTTACTATTGAATTGTATCACATCAACTTCTGCTTTGCAAGCAGGTTTTGATGCTGATAAGATCTGCCAAGTGTCAGATCAACCACTTCAACTGTGCAAAAGATTTCAAGAAGAAATGCGTCACACAGCCTGTTTCAGGAAATGGCTTTGCGATGACGTGAGACTAGAAGAAGCAGTTGAACACAGACGGGTACAGTGCAGTGGAACATGCACCACTTTATTTTTAACACAAAATTAAATTAAATATTTAAACAACAATAAACACTGCTCACAGAGGAAAATAAAAGATTTAAACAAAAATAAATCACAAACACAATAATAACAAATAGGATCCAAGTAGTTTTTAATTTATTTTCTCCTCGCTTGTCCGTACAGCCACCAGGAGTGCAGAGAGCTGCAGTTATTATGCAGGTGACTATCTCCCGATTAGCTACAAATTAATCACTTAATTAATTCGGGAGATGGCCACCTTCTGCACGGGTTTTATATTGTGGATATTGTGCTTCCCATCCACGCTGCAAAACAATAACAAAACTAAAACACAGCTACGCCGTCATAAAATAATAAATAAACGGTGGTTCGCTGTCATCTATAAACAAAATAAAACACAATACAATAAACAAATGCAAAATAACATAGGGGAGGAGGGGGAGACCCCATTCTAAAAATAAACAATACGATTAAACAGCAGGGCTTTCTTACCACCCTGCTATATATCCCCCTTATTGTGCGAAGCACACATGGCCCCAATGGCCACCCCTCAGTCTCAATGTCCCAGAAGAGGGGGAGCAAGGTGTCGATTGTGACGGCCAAGGTGGGAGGTCCTTCTCTCCCCACTCCTTCGTTGCTGGCAGCTCCCTCTTCCGGGGCTTCAGCCACTGTTCCTCCTGCCGCGAAAGTGCGGCTGGGTGAGCTGGTCTCCTGACCTCCACCCCCTTCTTTGCAGCCGGCAGCCCCCTTTTCCAAGGTGCCGGCCCCAGTGCTTCCTGCGGTCCTGCAGGACTAGTACTGGCTCCAGGTGGTGCAAGCCAGGCAGCGGCCCCAGGCGAAGCAGTGCCAGCAGCAGACCCAGGCGAAGCAGAGCTGGCAGCGGCCCCAGGCGAAGGAGAGGAGAGATAGGCAACCCCAGGAGAAGCGGGACCATCGGCGACCCCAGGCAATGCGGGACCATCGGCGACCCAAGGCGAAGCGGGACCCTCGGCGACCCCAGACGAAGTGGGACCCTCGGCGACCCCAGGCGAGGTGAAGCAGGACCCTCAGCGACCCCCAGGTGAAGCGGGACCCTCAGTGGATAAAAGATAGAGAGAAGAAGCCCCAGGCAAAGCAGAAGGACAGGCAGCCCCAGGCGATGCGAAGTGACGGGCAGTCCCAGGCAATGCGGACATAGCATCCTTGGGCAGTGCAAGGCAGGGAAGCAGCAGACCCTCGGGAGGCGATGGTGGGTGGAGAGCCAAGCCTAGCTGTGGTGTTGGGTTTGGCCCTCTTCGCAGCCACTGCGGCTGGGCATTTTTCCCCTATGCTTCCCTCAGCAACCTATGCAGGGGCTGCTGGTGGTGGTGGGAGAGACATGCAGTCTTCCCATTGAGGTGGAGTTGCCACCAGCAGGTATTCTCTGTCTGCTGGTGGAGGTGGAAGCAGCACGCAGTCCTCCCACAGGGATGGAACCAGCAGGTATTCTCCCTCTGCTGGTGTAGGTGGGAGTGACAAGCAGTCCTCCCATTGAGGTGGAGGTGGAGGTGGAACCAGCAGACATTCTCCCTCTGCTGGTAAGTACCTGGGCTGTGGACTCACCGGCTCCCCCTTCTTGGGCTGTGGACGCTTGGGCTCCTCCCACTCAGGCGCAGGACGTTCAGGATCCTCCCACTCAGGCACAGGACGTTCAGGCTCCTCCACTTGGTAGAGGTGGCAGAACCAGCAGGTATTCTTCTAGAGGGAGGGGGCAGGCTTGGGCTGTGGTTGTTCAGGATCCTCATTCTTGGGCGTTGGCTGAGTGTGGTCTCTTGCCCAGAACCACTCTGCCGCATCCCCAACCAGGCCCTGGTTCCAGGCCTCCTCATAGTCCTCACCATAGGGGCAGTCCTCCCAAACGTGCCCAAACTCACCACAGGCTCCGCACATGGGGGCCCCTTCAGCCCTCCATTCTTCCTGCTCGAGCCCAGGTGGTAACCTCTTCTGATGCTGCGGTTGCTGCAGCTGCTGCTTCTTGCAGCTCTTCTTCTTTCCTCCCATCCTTCCTTCCTCTTCCTCACTCCAAAAAAAAAAATAAAATAAAAAAATACGAAACTGCAGTACCCTTCTGCAGTACCTCTTCTGGGCTGAGTCCAGGAGGCGCTGGTGATCCCATTTCTTATTGAGGAATTTGGTGATAAAACGAGTGATCAGGAGAGGATTTATCAGTATGCACATCTATAAAGAGGTATGTGACAAATACTGCGAACAAGGGGAGGGGCTTGGCTGGAGATGCAGTACTGATTGTACTTCTGCGAATCAGTGCCTTTTAAACCCATTTTACTCTGAAAAAATTTTTTTAAACAGCGCATGTAAAATAAACAGCACGTGTGAAAATAAATTGGACCTGACGCACCTGACAAGCACTGAATAAATGGACCGCAAAGGGTTAAATAAGTTTTTAGAAGCCTTTTTATCTGTGATCTATAATAAAGAGGTTGATTTAGAGAGCATATACACAGAAACAAAAAATTTTAGAAATTTTGCCTATCAAGTGTGAGAGGTGTCTTAAAGTCAATTCGAAAATGATGGGACAAGAAATTGTTTCTTGGATTTAAAAAAAAAAAAATGCTAACCCTAGATTGGTTTCACAGTTATGTTATAAACATAGTAACATCATTGATTTGGTGAGGTTGAGGGAGCAGATTGAATGGGATTGGTCTGTGCAACACAGAGACTTGTACTGGCAGAAAAGTCTAGTAAAAAAACAGGTTTGCAAGGGTTGAATACAAATGAAGACAAGCGGTATGTACAAAATGCTTAAAATACCACATCTCAGGGAAATGTGGTACTGTTAATTCTGCGAATTATAAAATAAGAAAGCCTACTATGCTTAGATGTGTTTTACTGCAGTTAGTAATTATGGTTGGTATTCGGTATATGGTAGATCAGGCACTTTTGGATAGTAGATCTACTTATACACTCTTGCAGGAAGAACTGTGCGAAAAATTTTTTAAAAAGCCAAATGAAAGAAGGATGGCAATTTCTGGTTTTGTATTGATTTTAGGGAACTTAAGAACATAAGAAAGTTTACAAACGAGAGGATGTCATTAGGCCCATCTTGCTCGTTTGGTTGTTAGTAGCTTATTGATCCCAGAATCTCATCAAGCAGCTTCTTGAAGGATCCCAGGGTGTCAGCTTCAACAACATTACTGGGGAGTTGGTTCCAGACTCCCACAACTCTCTGTGTAAAAAAAGTGCCTCCTATTTTCTGTTCTGAATGCCCCTTTATCTAATCTCCATTTGTGACCCCTGGTCCCTTGGATCGACATTCATGGAGTTTCCTTACGATTCAATTTACACGTGAAATGGCGATGCGACTGTACTTTTGGGAGAATTAGTTGGGTAAATCAGGTTTGTGGCTGAAAAAAAATGGCCAATGAGAGGGAAAGGGTAAATCTCATTTACTTGTGGAAATGACAAAACCCACGGGAAAATCCACGCCCAGTTTCGCATGAGAACCCGCATTTCACGTGTAAATGTTAATAAACGTGTTTATCCTTAACTATAAATATTGCAAGAGAGAAGGTCAGTTGTTACTGTGGATTCCAAGACGGCAGAAAGTAGTGGGTGATTTTTTCGTTAGCAGTGGTGCAGTTCACCTTAATGATAATGAGGGCAGCTTTTTTTTATTATTGTTTTTTGCTGTGTCTGGACTGTCATGTTATATATCTCTTGTGGGTTTAGTTCTGTATAAAACCACCTACCATGAACTGCGTTATTATGCCCTTGTTATAGTATTAAAGCAGCTGTTTGAGAATACCCTTGCTGTAAAAACTACACTAAAATTAAACACGAAGAGCAAGTGAGCTGCTTAAATGTCTAACTGAATTTATTCCCGTCCTTTTTTTTTTATCCCAGCTATGTCCAAAGACAATGAGTGTCTGCCGTCCACTTTAATATATATATAGTTTGTGAACTGGATGTGAGCCAGCTCGATCGCCCAAAACAGCCCAAATTACATTGCAAATGTATTGATTGTGTTTTATTTGTTTGTATCATTAATATTTAATACAACAGTAAATTCAACACAACTCAAAAGAAAGGATATAATCTCTGACAGCACGCGCCTCCTCAGATCGTTGCTGTCCAGTTGAAACTGGTGGCTGAGGTAACCACAGTTGCCAAGTCCGCTTATAATAAGCAGGATTTGGTTTGTTTTTTGAGAGTCGCGGGTTTGGAATTCGTATAAACACCCATACTCTAAACTGAAAAGCAGTGCCGCGTTTTTTTTTTCTCGTGAGACTTGGAAACACTGTTAACATTCCCCGTCTGTCTCACAGAAAGCAACTGATTCCTGAACACCTCATTTTGTTGTTGACAAGAGTTTGTGGCAATTTTGGTAATGAACTAATGCACTTCAATCCGTTTCATCAGTATTTGCCACCTCCCTGATAAATCGTTTTATCACCAAACTCCTCAATAACGTGATCCAAGTCATTATTTTATCACTGTAACATCTCAAAAAGCTCTGCAGATGTCTGTGATATTCTTTGAGCCCTGGATGCAGAAGCAGCTCTCTCTTTTGTTCGTTGATATTGTGGTATATATTCTTAACATACAATCGCCGCACCCATAAAATGTGCAGCTCCATTTTAAAATGGCTTTGATATGAAAATGAAAAACAATCAGATACAACTGAATATTTTATTTTATGAACATCATACATAACATTTTCAGAGCAGAAACTCCGTATTTACATTGAAAATGTTTTTTTTGCTTATTTTTTTTCAAAACGAGCACATAT
Source organism: Polyodon spathula (assembly GCF_017654505.1). Lineage (NCBI taxonomy): Eukaryota > Metazoa > Chordata > Actinopteri > Acipenseriformes > Polyodontidae > Polyodon > Polyodon spathula. Next base: position 476,269 of record NC_054583.1, read on the forward strand.
ACATAAACATGAAAAGCTGTAATAAAATAGATTTTACACAATAAACTTCTGTGTAAACAAGTTTAGAAAGCTCTATGCACATATACAATTATAAAACATAAATAACATTAAAAAAATAGCATAAAACAAAAATCTAACATAATTTATGCAACATGAAAGCGCTTTGAGTGAAACAAAGTTCAAAAGTCTGTTCTGAGTTATATTACAGCTTTCTCTGTACAATCTATGCAGAAAACATGCTTTTCAACTGTACCAGTGCGTTTGCCACAGACTGCCTTTTCACAACAAGCCATCAAAAGTCCTCTTTTTATTGCATTTCGCAACCTGGCATTGTCTTTTATTCTGTGTGCCAGTGGGTACAGCTCTAGTTGAAGGTTGAGGGGCATTTTCCAGCTGGATCTTATTATTATCTTATCTCTTATTAGAATGTTTCTGCCATAGCTCCAGGTCTAGCTTCAAAATTAAGTCTCTCCAAGAGATTGTGTTGACGGTGCACTCCTTGTACAAAACAAAAGCCAGGTCAAAAACATTATAAAAAACAGCCACAGGTCACCTACGAATATTACCTTTGATAAAATACAGTCGTACATTTGTTTACACCTGTACACACTCAGGGTGGCACAGTCGTTCTGCTTGAGGAGTGTAGTGGAGTGCAGGGTTGCACGGCAAGCTATTGGTGGTAACTCTATTCAGAGGACAGGCAGACGAAAAGAAAGTAGCATAGCCATATCACACTGGATTGTGATTCAATGTGTATATTTTTGTGACAACTGCTAGTAAAATAAATAATAATAATAATAATAATAATAATAATAATAATAATAATAATAATAATAATAATAATAATAATAATAATATATGATGTGTAGAATGACTTTCATTACTGTTTTAGCTCTCAACAGGAGTATGTAATACATTCTTTCACATTGACTTAGATTTTATTACAAAGCCCAGACTGAATTGTCGGCTATATTGTATTCATTTCAATATGCTGCATAAACTACTGGTCTGGCGGTTGAAGAAGCAAGTGCTTATAACTTATTCATTTTTATAATTATGCAGCTGAAACACTGTATGGGTATTTAATTCAAATATTTAGTGACACCTAAGAACGGACATGCACGAGATATTCACATACGCAGAGATATTTCAATTTGAACTGCAAATGTGTTCAAAAAGTGGCTATGGTGGTGCTAGTGTTAAAATGCTCAGCAAAATTTTCAGAATATTCAGTGTGTTGTCAATATTATAAATGACAAATTTAAATAACTTTTTTTCAGGAATCCATCAAGTTTCTAGACATATGGTGTGAGCACAAGGTATCTTTACTGATCCAAATAAAACCCAGCCTATGGGTGATTATCCTGGCCCAGTTAATATCCAAGCCGTCAGACGCTTTCTGGGTATAGTGGGCTGGTATCACAGGTTCATTCCTGATTGGTATTGCCGGTTCATCCCTGATTGGTATCATCGGTTCATTCCTGATTTCTCTGTGATTGCTTATCCTCTGAACAATCTTAGAAGGAGAGTTCAGTGGAATTAGGATGCTGTTTGTCAGTCTGTATTTGAGAAGTTAAAAACCGCACTCATGTGTCAACCAGTTCTGGCTATCCCAGATTTTGATTTGCCATTTAAGCTCTATATCGATGCCAGTGATCTTGGGTTAGGTCCTATGCTAGTAGGACACAATCAGTTGAAAAATGGAGGCCACGTGTTGATGGATTACTGGTTGAATGGTAACTGATCATGTGTCACTGACCTGAGTTTTTAGTAATTCAAAACCAAGATCTTCACTGGTGAAATTACTCTTACAGGAATTTACATTCAAGAGAAGTATCATAAAGGCAAGTTACATGTGGTGCGAGACGCCCTCTCCAGGATCTATGTGCCACAGGAAGATAGCAATATATGTGGGATAGTGATGGATGTGATTTCTATGCCTTTTGATGATCACGTAATATGGCAAGCTAGGATTGATGATCCTGAAGTACAGGCAATTCGATTAGACATACAGGGGACTGTGCAACCTGACCCAAAGTGTATTCTTTATGTACTGAAATAATACTTAAGCTATGTTGAACAGGAAAACACTCCAGCAATTGCAAAAATTGATGCATTCAATTTTTACTAGGTGGGGCACACCAAAGTATCTTTTGTCTGATTGGGGTGTACAGTTTAGAAGCAATATTTTGAAGCAGTAGTGTAAAGTTTGGGATATGGTAAAAAATTTCACGACCAGTTACCATACGTTCTATCAAAGATCATCTTTGCTATAAGGAATTGCTGGTTGAAAATAACATTCCTTGTTCCATAAGGTTTGGCTTCCTGCAAAGCAGTGAGTGCAGATAACCGTGTGGATTGTAACTGATTCTGATCCAGTGGAGAGGACTTTGTTTCTTTGCTACCTTGGAACCGTTCTGGATGTCAACAGGAAATTGTTACGGAGCAAAGGAGGGCCGTGAGTTTGAACTGGAGGTTTAATAAGAGACTTTATTTTGTTGGTTTATTGTATATGGTGGAGTTTGCAGAGAATTAGTTGATTGTTTAATAGAGCAACAATTTTGAAGAATTGTCTTTTCTTACACTCACTGTTTAGTTACAAATGTATTTTATTTTTCAACAATATAAAATTACAGGATATACAGTGGAGCTCCATTTATCCACATGCTTGGGAAGACAGGTCCACGGATAAATGAGGTGTCACTGCGTGTGACTAGAACGCATGAACAAAATACAGAAACTAGTAATGTAAACCCAATTAGCGTTTACTGGAGATACAATACAGTATATTACAAAGAGAAGAATGTGTTAAAATTAGTTTACTTTGACAGGGATACTCTGTGGTGGTGATTGTGAACAGGTGCAGAGGTGATGCAGTGCAGGAATAATCACAGACAATTGTAATCCGGTTTGGAAAGATTTCTTTTGTTTTATAATCCGAGTCTGGTGACCAAATATTAAGTTCCGGTAATACACAGCAATGTATAAAACACGGAATACAGAAAACAGGGATTGCAGCCCAAAATAATAAAGACAAGTTATCTGCCCCACAATAATACTCTAATAATAATCACGGTCACCCGTCCCGGTGCGTGCTGTAGTGCTCATAGAGGGTGATAACAATTTATTATAGTTCGTGACAGTTTTAGTGCAGTGGTGATCCGGTTTTGTGCTGGTCCAAGGCAACAGCTCCAGATTCGTGTTATCTGTCTGGTGATTCAAAAACACAGACAGTTACTAACAATTACAAACAAAACAAATTGTTTCTCTGTGTCTCTCACGGGCCTTCCAGTCTCTCATAAAAACCAAATGAAGGAAAAGATATACGATTCTCCGGCCCCTTTATGCTATCATGCATGACCCCTTGGTAAGAGATTGCAGCTGTCTTTATTGCCTGCAGATGCTACCTCGTTTACCTTCCGGGTCAATACGTTCCTGCAACAGTCTCGCCTTCTTCCAGGCTGACCGACTTCCTGACCCAGGAAATGAATTGTCAGACCAGCCCGCCCAAAGACTTCCCCTTCACTCTTCAACAAGAGTCAGATGAAATAACATGGCAGTTTCAAGTCTTGCAAAGAGAATACGTGGCTATTATCCCTCACATGTGTTTAGAGTAGGGGGTTATTGTGAAGAGGGAACTTTTGAAGAAACCCCATTAAAACACACAGAGACAACCTTATTGAAATCCTTTCTTTATTGTTTATAAACACATTGTTTACGAACTGTGAGCTAATAACCAGGAACAGTGCCACCTGCTGGTTCTGTTGGGGAATGCAATAGGAATCAATTATGTTTTGTACTGGTTTTCGGATTATGAAAAAGAAAGACTGATTGGAAAATCTGTTGCTTACCTTGGAAGCGCATTCTTGGGGATATTGGTTCGAACTGTGCAACTACCTTAAAGTGAACTGGACAAGATAATTATTGTGGTTGTTTTCCTTATTAAGTATGAAAACATTAAAAACCTGTTGCACTTGAACCTGGTGTCTTGACCAATCATATACATCACATCTCCACATATACCTGGGATACCTATAACTCAGTGAACTATTCGTTCACTATATATATATATATATATATATATATATATATATATATATATATATATATATATATATATATATATATATACACGAGAAAAATGAAATACTACAAAAGCGAGTAGCTCTTCATAAGACATTTATGATTGTTTGTTAACCTTAAAAGGATATCCATAAACGAAGCCATGTGCCTAGCAGATATAAATATCTCAAGGTATTATCACTAATTTATTCCACACATTAATATTGTTAAAAAGTGTTGCTAGTTTTCTGGGATTTCAAACAAAAAATACAATTCTATTGATTTACATTAAAACTAAACACACAAGCCTGCTGTGTCATTTAAACGTGTCTTCCATTTCAACAAAATGCATACCAACACAAGCGTTTTTTTTTTTCTTTTTGGAAGAGCTTTTGTAAACAATTCTTTTGAACCTTGAAAAAGTCCTCTGCAGTCGTTTGTTTCAGAGAAGACAAAACATGTTTGCTTGGATTGACATTGAAAAGTAATGTCCCTCCCATTGGGCTGCTCTGCACTCTGGTGGGCAAAAACGGTACTACAGTTTACTTCACATTCAAACATGAGTGCGTGCCATCTTTAAAATCTATTATCTTACCTCTTATTAGCTTTATTAACATTATCACTGGTCCTCACTTTAAAGGAGTGCTAACCAATGCATTATCTCACCTTGTAACACCACAAAAAAAAAAACCTCAACGACTAGAGGACACATTTGTTATTGAATTTACACGAGAGAATTCTAAACTTTTGTTCAATTTATTAATGATTTTGCTCTTTCTTGTTTGGTCTTCTCAGGAGTTTTTCTACGAGACGAGTCACAGCGAGCTCTCCACTAAGACCCTGGAGGTAACCGTGTGGGATTACGATCTGGGAAAATCCAATGACTTCATAGGTGAGGAAAAAAACTCTAAAACCAGAAACTGCACATGGTGAAAAAAAACCCTAGAAGAAACAGAGAGTCAAGCAGCTCTGATGCTTCATCTACCACAAACTCCTGAGGTGAAGAAACTGATTGAAGCAGACAAGCCATTGCAGGGATGGAAATAAGCCTCCTATTGCACAGCAGCTTCATCCACTCCAGGGTTTACTACCAGCTTAATTAGCCACAGTGTGTACAGGTAACAAGCTCAGGTGTGTCTTACTAAACTTATAGTGAAACCAGGAATGGATCACACTGCTGTGCAACAGGAGTTTCATTCCCAACCATGCATTTCTGCTCTAATGTGTGCATGTCTGTGCTGTGAGATGTTGGAAGTATCTGCTTCTTCTCTTTGTTTCTTTGTTTGTTTGAGTGGATCTTGTGATATTATAGGTAGTTCATCTGGAACTTCAAAAGACTAGTAACTGCACAGGGTGAAAAATAAAAAAAAAAGACTAGAAGAAACTGAGAGAGTCAAGCAGCAGACATTAGAGTCCAAGTGCTTGTCTGCTGCTTGATTCTCTCTTAGTTTCTTCTATTTTTTTTCTCCCTGTGCATAACTTATCATTATTGTGTTGAATGTCACAGAGATGTTTGTGTCTGTGTTTAAGGTGGCACCACACTGGGAATGAACTCCAAAGGGGATTGTCTGAAGCACTGGTTCGAATGCCTTAAGAACAAGGATAGGAGGGTGGAGCAATGGCACACGCTCACCAATGAGCTGCCTGGTTCTACCTACAATGACTAGCTCCTCCCCCCTCCTCCTACTCACTTATTGATCAGTGGGTGGCTGACAAGGGGAGGGGTTTGGAAAGAGGGCCTAAGGGGGAGCCTGGCAGATATTAATGAGGGCTTTAAACCTGAGAAGACTTTCTTTCTCCCTCTCATCCTCCCCCCCCCGGGAGAGGAGGGAAGGGGGGAGTTGGGGAGAAAGAGAGAGGATTCTTCTCTCTCTATTCTCTCTCCTCTTCCCCTCTCTATCTCTCTCTCTGCATGTATCGTTGTATTGGTGTTCTTTGCGCATTGCTCTCTGAAACGTGTTTGTGTCTGTACTTTGTTACTGAAAAAAAAACTTAACAGTTTTTTATTTGTATAAAATAAAAGCGCTAATGAGTTCTTGCTTGACAAATTAAGTGAACTTAAAAAATTTTTATCGTTTAAGACTAATAATAATGTTGGTGGTGTATTATAATTATATATACTATTAGTAAAATAAGAATAATAATAATAATAATAATAATAATAAATAATAATAATAATAATAATAATAATAATAAATCGTTAATTCTTCTAAATAAGACTGAGCTTCTATGTGCCTAAAAAGTAAATACATCTAACAAAATAAAATATATAGGCAAGACAGGTACAACATTACCCATGAAGAATACAGAATCCTGTCAAACATAAGAAATAACAAAGTAAATTAACTAATAGTTCCAATTTACTTAACATGATTGACCTACAATTTGTATTATTAGAAGAAATAAAATTTGATAATGTACAATACAGAAGAATAAAAAAATAAATGGATACCACAATGCATGAGGGGTTAAATAGAAAGGAATCGTAGGTGATTACATCATTACCATGCAGTAAATGACATCACAAACACATTCATGTAAACAGAAATAAGCAAGTCTGGTTACCTATGTTTGTTTTCAGTCACAATTTCCCTTGACACCAAAATGTTGGGAAGTTAGATTTTTTTAGTTTTACAACCATATATATATATATATATAATATATATATACAGTGCCTATAGAAAGTCGGATATCTTTCTTGAAAACAAACACAGTTGACGGAACTGTCCAAAGTACATAAAGATGTTTACAGATTTCATGCATTTAAATGAAGATTATTTTTCCACTTATCTACACACCATACTCCACACTGTTAAGGGGAAAAAAGCTTTTATTGAGAAAATATATATATTAAAAATACAAAACTGAAATCCTAATTGGATAAGTCTCCTCCCCCCTGAGTTAATGGGGGAGTGGAAGCACCTTTGGCAGAAATTACAACTGAGAGTCTGTTGGGATAGGGCTCTACCAACTTTGCACACCTAGATGTGGCAATATTTGGCCATTCTTCTTTACAAAACTGTTCAAGATCTGTCAAGTTCCTTGGGGAGCGTTGATAGACAGCAATCTTCAAGTCATGCCACAAATTTTTGATTGGATTTAGGTCGGGGCTCTGACTGGGCCACTCAAGGACATTCACCTTTTTGTTCCTTAGGCACTCCAGTGTAGCTTTGGCTGTGTGCTTTGAGTAGTTGTCATCCTGAAAGGTGACCTTCAGTCCCAGTGTCAGCTTTCTTGCAGAGGGCAGCAGGTTTTCCTCAAGGACTTCTCTGTACTTTGCTCCATTCATTTTCCTTTCCTATCCTGACAAGTGCCTCAGTCCCTGCCAATAAACATCCCTATAACATGATGCTGCCACCACCATGCTTTACAGTAGATGGTGTTCTTTCAATGATGCGCTGTGTTGGGTTTGCGCCAACATAACGCTTTGCATTTAGGCCAAAAAGTTCAATTTTAGTTTCATCAGACCACAAAACTTTTTGCCGCATGGCTACAGAATCTCTTGAGTGTTTTTTGGTATCCTTAAAATGGGATTCAAGGTGGGCTTTCTTGAGTAATGGCTTCCTTCTTGCCATCCTACCATACAGGCCAGATTTGTGGAGTGCTTGGGATATTGTTGTCACATGCACACTTTGACCAGTCTTGGCCATAAAAGTCTGTAGCTCTTGCAAAGTTACCATTGGCCTCTAGGTAGCCTCTCTGATCAGTCTCCTCCTTGCTTGGTCATCCAGTTTGGAGGGATGGCCTGATCTAAGCAGGGTCTTGGTGGTGCCATACACCTTCTACTTCTTAATAATCATCTTGACCATGCTCGAAGGGATATCAAGGTCTTTGCTATTTTTTTTATACCCATCCCCTGATCTGTGCCTTTCAACAACTTTGTCCCGGAGTTGTTTTGAAAGCGCCTTGGTGCTCATGGTTGAGTCTTTGCTTTGAAATGCACTACCCAGCAGAAAGAACCTACAGGAACTGTTGAATTTGTCCTGAAATCCTGTGAATCACTATAATTTAACACAAGTGGAGGCCGCTTAACTTGGTGTGTGATTTTGAAGGTGATTGGTTACACCTGAACTAATTTAGGATTGCTATTAAATGGGGGGTGGACACTTATCCAACCAAGCTATTTCAGTTTTTATATTTAATTAATTTTCTACAAATTTCTAGAATTTTTTTTTTTCACTTTGAAGTTGTGGGGTAGGATTTGTAGATAAATGAAAAAAAAAAACTATTTTAATGCATTTTAATTCCAGGCTATAAGGAAACAAAAGGTGAAAGGAGGTGTAGACTTTCTATAGGCACTGTATGTTATGAGGCACCCGAGGCGTGTGCCTCGGTTAAAAATCATAGTAATAATGAGTTATTTAAGCCCTTTTACATGTTGCTTTGCCACAAATAAAAATGCATTTCAGACCTTTTTGCATTTTAAATTAAAAGGATACTTGAATGTTTATTTCAAGCAGTGCGTGATTGAGTTGAGGTTGTGTCGAGTTCATAGGCTGCGTTTGCATGGAACCTTGCAGCTGGCCAATCACATTAGTAGAAGTCAAATGCATATTCCTGAGTACAGATCAGAACAGGGCCAAGCAGCCTATGAAATCAACTGGTCATCTGAACAGCTCAGGCTGCAATCTTTATAGGTTATGATTTGCTTACAACTCCCGCAGCAAACTCTTTCCATCTTGTCAACCCGCTTAAGCTAATTGTATTGCTGAATTTTTATAATTAATATCACACAAAACTTCATGTATGCAAGCACTTGTCTTCTCGGTATTTGGATAATGGCTTCAGTGTTAAAATGATTTGTTTGATAGATTAGGATTTAAAAGTATAGTGTCTGCAACAAATATTCTGGCATTGCTACATTTCTTATTGTCTTTTATATTGAATATCAATTTTGCAAAGAAAGCTATTTATTTCCACTGTACAAAACCACTAAGATCCTGCAAATTTAGAACCTCAGGTGCTCAAAATTAACACTATCTTATTAAGAAAAAAACATGTTAACTATATATAATAGTAATAATAATAAATCTTTTTTCAAATTATTCGACTAAATACTTCTTTGCTTGTTTGGTTATTTTCCATTTCGCAATTGGAACAAAGTAATTTCGTCAAAGACTGAAATAACCTTTGATTTTGTTCTTTGATCATTTGTAAATGCTCAAATCGCAAAATGTTTTTTTTTTTTTTTTTATCGACGATTGATCTGACTGACTTGAGTGTAACATATGCACACACATTGGAAGAATACGTGTGATAAATAATATATCTTAAGTTCTATATAATAATAATGATATATCATATATATATGTATATTATGATATATGTAATCCTTGGGGATCTTGGCCTTCCTAATATTGAGTTGCACCCCCTTTTGCCCTAAAACAGCCTCAATTCTTCGGGCATGGACTCTACAAGGTGTCGAAAGCGTTCCACAGGGATGCTGGCCCATGTTGACTCCAATGCTTCCCACAGTTGTGTCAAGTTGGCTGGTAGTGGATCTCTACTCCGAATAGCTCGTTCCATCTCATCCCACAGATGTTCAATTGGATTGAGATCTGGTGACTGGGCAGGCCACTGCAGTAAGCTGAATTCACTGTCATGTTCGTGGAACCATTCCTGGACAATCCTAGCCTTGTGGAATGGGGTATTATCCTGCTGAAAAAATCCATTATAGTAGATGGACTACCTGCCATGAAGGGATGCACCTGATTGGCAATGATGTTCAGATATCTTGTGGCATTCAAACGTTGCTCCACTTTTATCAAGGGGCCCAATGTGTGCCATAAAACACACCCCACACTATCACACCACCACCACCAGCCTGCAATGTTGACACGTGGCATGATGGATGCATGTACTCATGTGGTTTTGTCTATACCCCAGTCCTCCCATCAGCGTCAAACAGCAGGAATCAGGATTCATCAGACCAGGCAATGTTTTTCCAATCCTCCAGTGTCCAGTGTTTTCGTTCCTTAGCTCACTGCAACCGCAGTTTCTTGTGTTTTGCTGAAAGATGTGGAACTCTGTTAGGTCGTCAGCTGCCGTACCCCATTGTGTCAAGGTACAACGAGTTGTGCATTCTTTTATGGGTCTTTCGGCACCAATGTTGTACTGGACTGTCATTTGACTAACTGTAGCCCGTCTGTTGCTCTGCACAATTCCGCACTCAAACCGGCGCGCCTGGCACCTACTATCATATCCTGTTCAAAGGCACTTAATTATTTTTGTCTTGGCCATTTACCCTCTGAATGGCACACATACACACTCCATGTCTCAATTGTGTCGAGGCTTAAAAATCCTTCTTTAACCTGTCTCCCCTTCATCTACACTGATTGAAGTGGATTTAACAGGTTACATCAATAAGGGATCATAGCTTTCACCTGGATTCACCTCATCAGGCTATTTCATGGAAAGAGCAGGTGTTCCTAATGTTTTGTGTGTGTGTATATATATATATATATATATATATATATATATATATATATATATATATATATATATATATTTTCTAAAAACTTTTGATGGCTTGGGAACCCGTAATGAATAAACCCAGGGAGACAGATTGCGTCGGGAATTCTTAAGACCCTCGACATTTTGTTAAAACAATGACTACTCTCGTCCACTGACGAATTAAGTCAACCGATATGTCTGTCATTATTATTATTATTATTATTTATTATTATTTTATTATTCCAAGAAGGTATGCTACATAAGTTTACTACGTCAGTTCTGATAGGGAGAAGGAAGAGAGGAGAAAATCTCTCTTCTCTCCTCTCCTCGATCTAAGATAACTCTAATAGTCGTACGTGATTTTCTGTGTCTCTGGGAAGACAAGCCAGAAATTTTTTAAGAAGGATTATTTATTTATAATTAGAGATATATATATATATATATATATATATTTTTATGAAATCTGAAGTTTATGCTTGTTATGAATCCACCTGAAGACCAGGCTGGGCTCAGAAGGGAGGGAGGGGTTCAAATGTATTTCCACAAATTGCAACCCTGGTCAGACTTAAAATAAATATTACAAAAGGTATTGTGAAGGGCTGTTTTTTTGGTCAAAGACAATGAGTTCCAAAGATGAGATGTCTGATATGCAAAGCCACATTGCCCATATTAGATCTCAGTTAAGGGATTTTAAAAGTAGGCACATCATTTGATCTTTCTGCACATGTAGGGTTACATGCCTTTAATAGAGGTAAGGCAACATGGAGCATTTCAAATCTACTGCTGTGGCCAGAAGTTTTGCATCACATAAAATTTTAGCATTGAGACATAAAAAAATGTAAAAACCCCTATGAACATAATTTAAATCTTTTATCTAACATCATATATCAAACTACAAAATGATCTTGCAAAGCCATACTAGTAGAATAGTATTTCATGTTAGATTTTTCAATTTCTCAGTTTTTCATAAGTATATAATAAGTTAACGTGACATTATTCAGCAGGTTTTTTATTGACTTTATGAAGCAAAATTAGTTAATTCAATAGGGTGATGCAAATTACAAATGAAACACAAAAAACGACTTTATTCTCCAGACTGAACAAGCCTTTATGATCAAATGCAATGAATTTCCAAAGATGGGATGCCTGTTATACAAAGCAGACTGGCTCGGCCTAGAAGAGTGTGCTATCTCGATTGTCCTCAGGTGGATTAGTGATGCCGTTTTTTATTTGGTTGTTGAAGTTCTCTTTTTTTTATTCTGCTGTGGTTATGTCAGGTGAATCTGTTTAGTATTTATTCGTTGTCTCAGTGCCTTTTCTTGATCAAATGAATATATTGTGCCTGTCTGTTCGTGAATATATGCAACTAAAAACAATTAAACATGACAATAAAAGTTTTTTTAAATATTTTTTTTTTATATATATATATATAAATAGTTAGAACATTTTCCTGAGAAACAATAATAAAACAAATTCAGATTTGAAAATGTTGCCCTCTTTTATTGCCTGGTCGGTTAGTTTGGGCTGGTTTAATATGTAAATGTTTTACTGTATTTCTATTGTACCTTTCCTATGGATTCTGTCTGTTGTTCATTGAGCTCAGTATTGTTAAATGATATGAAAATGCATGGCATGTTATTATCAATGTTATGCCAATTTCTACTGACTATTGTTATACATTTTTATTTCTGGTGAAAATGTGTTTACTGAAATACTGAAAAAAATACTAAATAAAAAATACCATGTTTACTGCACAGTGTTTTACTTTTCTTTCTAAACAGCTGAAAATAACTATATATTTTTAATAATTTAAACCTTTTGTGACTTCCAAAAACCTTAAAAACACGCCGGCAATGTGCCATCATGCAGCAGAAGGGAATATCCACTAGAAACTATCCTTGGGGCATTAGATGATTTTAGGGTATTTTTTACTTCCCAAGCTCTGCTCTCTGACATCAGCTCACCCTAACCCTAACCGGAACACTAACCCAACGCCAACCGTAACCCCAGCCCTTCAGGACCATGATGTCTGGGGGCCAGTTTTTCTAAACTGTCTCCGGGTGTCTGCACACAATCACGTAACTTTTCTTCCCACAGATTTCCTTGCTGCTGTGGAAGGTAAGTTACATGACTGTGTGCAGACACCCAAAGAAAGCATAAGTGATTTTACATATGACTACCATACCATATGTCTAAAGGGGAAACTGGACAGCACAGAGTCAGAGGTCGATTTGGAATAACAGCAATCCTAAACAAACATAATTGATTAATATTATAAATGGGTTGAACTCTTTCCCCTTTGGAACAGCAAAACTCCCACTATTGCAGGAAATTTTCACTCAGTGGGGCTACATCACTACTTGATGTTCGACCAAAGTCCCCAGTTTACCAGCCAGCTAATGGAAGAAGTGTGCAAATCTTGGGGTGCATTCACAAACTGACTATGGCTTATCACCCTCAGGTAAACCTTTCTGAAAGAGCCAACTGGACAATCAAAACCATGATTGCTTCATTTGTGGATGAAAACCACCAGCTTTGGAATGAATGGCTTCCCGAATGTCGTTACGATCATCTCCGCTAAATGGAGTTGGCTGTAGGACTAGTTCTCAAGGGCTTTCTGAACCAATTAGTTGTTGTGGCTCCCTCTGCAGGAATGTCAGCAAAAGTTAACAAAAGAAGTGCAGAAACAAATTGGACTGGCGCAGGTATGTCAGGCCAAAAATGATCATTTATGCCGGAAAAATGTTAATGTGGGTTAGGACACATTCCTTGTTGTCTAATGCCACAACTCATTTTTCCTCAAAACTTGCACCTAGTAATCAGGGCCAGCCATAATTTTTTTTAAAAAGTTTTTTAGGTATTTGCTTCAATTCTCTTTTTATACTGTTCTGCTATTAGGGTTATGATATTTTCTCTGCTATGCATTGTATTTTTCCCATTCTGCCATGCATAGTTTGGGGATGGCTTCCCTTATTTTGTGCCTGTTACTGGTAAGTTTAAAAACAGGAAAAGAAAACTTAGGTAGTCTCCAGGAGCCAGCAGTTTGTTAGTCTGTGTTTGTGTCTAAATTATTTTTGTTTGTCAACCTGTCACAGTGAGGACTGCAGTTTGACGTCAGACCAGGAAATGAAACGTAAACACAGGATGGTACAGGGCTAAACGGCGCTGCTGAGCTCATCTTTTATTAATTAAATATAAAATAAAGATTTAAACAAAAACACACAAAGAAAATGATACTCTGGCTGAAGTAAAACAAACACTAACAAATAATTATTTTATATATAACAATGAGTACCTTTGTTCGTTGGCCTGGTAGCATTCGCTCTTACTATCTTTCACTCTCCTCTACTCTGAGCCTGGAGTGGGTCTTTTATACTGTGGCTGGAGCCTTAATTACCAATTAAACAATTACCTTATTAAGGATCCAGCTACATTATCAAGAGCTCCAGCTACATCCCCACCAACTACCTTTACGAAGTCGGCTTTTCACGGGTCTCAAACAACAAACAATAATCGTCCAACCGCACACATGTATACAAAAATATATTATAATAATAATAATAATAATAATAATAATAATAATAATAATAATAATAATAATAATAATAATAAAGCAAATAATAATAATACACCAATAATAAACGAGGCGGGCACCTTGCCACATACCTTTGCACACAGCACACATGGCCTCAACAGCCACCTCCCCCTTAAAATCCCAAAAGTCCCTTCCTCTGGCCCACCAGTGGCAATCCTGGCCCATAGCATGCAGACGGTATCCCCCAGCGGGGGTGTGCAGATGTCTCCAGGCAACGACGAGAACAGGGCAGGAGCAGTCCCTCTGTAGGCGACGGCAGCATTGGACCCTCGTAAGGCAACGGCAGGTGCGGACCCTCGGGAGGCGATGATAGGAGGGGAGCCTCTGGCTAGTAAGGCGGCAGCAGGAGCTCCACTTCTCCCCCTGATGAAGGAATCAGGAACAGGAGTGGTGCAGGGCTTGGAGTTGGCCACACTGGCCATGGCTGTTTCTGGGCTGGCCCTCTGCAGTAACTGCGGCCGGGCTGGTTTCTGCCATGCTCCCCTCAGCAGCCTATGCAGTGGAGATTTAAAACCAACATTCATTCTTTCTCTGTCACAGACACTAATAAAAAAGATGTATTAAAACCTGTGACTGTAATAAAAAGTACAGTAATCAGTCGTGTTGCGACCAGAGTAAGGGCGGATAAGTAAAATGTGGATAAAGGCATGTTTCAAATACCATTATACACAGCTGTAAAAATTACTGTACAATATTATTATTGTTTTGAGATTCAACTTTTCTTAGGGAGCTTCCCTAAATCCTTGTTTAGAGAGATACACGGTATTAATGCTTTGTGACAGAGTAGCCGTCTGCCGTGTTGATGTGTCCTTTTGTTGACCGGCAGGATATCAAGATGGAGATTCAAGTTGAAACGCCCCGCAGGCGAACAGGATTTATTTACATATTGCAGCACTGAACTGTAGAGTTTCCAGGATATATGAGACAGACAACAGTTGCGGTTCAAAGCAGTAGAAAACCACTGTATTTATTTATTTATTTTTTAGCTTTTAGTGAACGATGGCTCTCATTCCTCTCCTCTCACTTGCAAACTCTCTTAACTCTCTCTCTCTCAATTCTCCTCACACACACCCAAGTCCCTCACCCCCTCCCCACTCATGGTCCGACACTTCCTATCTAAGACCAGCTGCCATAAATAACATCAGACCTGCTGCCCAAAATAACCCTGTACAGTGTACATGGTGGAGACTGTATTGGATTCCCAGTGGTATACGAACTGAAGGAGCTACACAGTGGATTCATTAACTACGACCGGGTGAGACCAACAATTTTTATGTTACCTGCTGCTGTTGGATTACCAAATCCGAATGTATGAATGGCCATTCAGTTCTTTTCATGAAGAGTGTTTTGTTTTGGGATACCTTTTGTTTGTTTGTTTGCTTTGTGAACTGGACTGGACTGGAAACAATTTGTTAAATATTGCTATAGATATGCTGCAGCCAAGCAGAGCATTGACTGTGTAGTTTATATGTGTGTGTATTGTAACACAGCAGGGAGGGGGTTAAAAACGTGTATTGGTTCAATTGTTTAGGGTTAGGGTTAATTGTGTTATTAATGAATTGTCACCTGCACCTGGCTACCATTGAAAATTAGTCAGGTGCACGGTATATAAAGAAAGGAAGCTGTCTGTTCGGGACGGCTGTGAGTGAAGAAGCCTGCTTGGTAGTCTGGTCAAGTGTATAGAAAGAAAGGTTGTGTAAAGCTTTTTTTTGTGTGTTTTGTTTTTGTTTGATTTTGTGTAACAGGTAAACAGCTTAGCTGTCCCGTTTTATAGTTTAGGTTCCTGTTTTGTGTGTTAGTTAGTGCTCAGAAAAAGAGCTAGGTATTTGTTTTGTTTACTTCATTTTTGTGTAATTATTAAAAATAGTGCATCAGTGCTTGAAATTCCCATTTCTTTGTCCTTGGTCCTGCTTGTAAAGGGGCAACAAACCTCCGAGAGTTGCAAGCTCGGTTGCAAGCCAGCTCACAGAACAACAGGCAGGAGGCGCTTGTGGCAGGCTGAAACCAAGCTGGGCCCCACAGCAGGGAACAGCTGGAATGATCCGTGGCTAGCTTAGAATTGCCTGCCATGAATTTGACTAATAGGCAACAGGGGCTGCTGGTATAGGAAACAAAGTTTGCTTATTAATTAGTAAGTGCCTCATTTGGCTAGCACCTGTGGCCTATCTGGGCCTCAGTAGAGATCCTTTATAAAAGGGTTATTTTTCTGTGTTCAGTGGAACGGCTTGGATTGTCTGAACGGAGTGGCGAAACGCCATATATCCCTGAGAGAATCTCATTGGAAGAGAAGTCATGCGATCCATCATCCACTGGAAAGTGACTGGTGCTCCGTGCAACCCAAAGGGCATGGTCCTAAATTGGTATAACCCGAAGGGAGTCGGAAACGCCGTCCTCTCTCTGGATTCCGGGGTCAGGGGTATCTGCCGGTACCCCTTCATTAACCCTTTGCGGTCAATGTCGGACCCTGTCTGACATCATTGAAAAGACGTCAAGCACAGGTCTCTAGTCATTTTTTCTCCGAGTGATACCAATAGGAGGCGAGTGAAACCGAAAAAAAAGGGGTGTGTGAGCAATAGCCATAGCAGCTGCACCATACAGAGATAAGCAGACAAACAAAGAAGATATCTGCTTTCCTGCGCTCAAAGAATGTTAATTACTTGAAGCATGATCACTTACCTATCTGCCTCTGACTCTGGCTACCAGAAGACTAACCACTAGTAGATTCACTCAACTTAAGTAGGCTCCACTCTCACTTTGCAAGGGAATTGGTTAACAGCTGCCAAACTACGCTAAAGACAATACAATAGTTTCAATACACTGCACTACAAAAAGCTGTATTTTCCTTTTCTAAACAAAATTAATAGATACATGTTATAAATATCTCTTAGTGTAAGTGTTTATAATATTTCAGCACTGTCGAGCATCCTTAATTCAGTTCCCAATTATTCCTCATAGTTAAATATAACAAATATTCCTACTTTAAATCAAAATCAAATCAAATCAAACTTTATTCATAAAGCACCTTTCATAGCCAAACCAAGGCACTTTTAACAAAAAGAAAAGAACATTCGCAAGTACATTTAGTACAATAAAAACAATATAAACAATAAAAACAGCAAGAGAAAAGAACATTTTAAAATTCTAGCAAATAAAGCAAAAGATGAAGCACTCAAACCAAATAAATAGGGATAAAACTATATATATATTATAACTTCGGCTGTGAGACCCTAGGAAGTTCTAAAGCTGCTTGATGAGATTCTGGGATCAATAAGCTACTAACAACCAAACGAGCAAGATGGGCCGAATGGCCTCCTCTCGTTTGTAAATTTTCTTATGTTCTTATGTTTCCTAAAATCATGTATCTTGTTCGTATTATGTTATTATATATATATATATATATATATATATATATATATATATATATATATATATATATACATACACACACACACATACCGGTCAAAAGTTTTAGAACACCTCAATTTTTCCAGTTTTTATTGAAATTTACGCAGTTTAATTTCTCAATTTACTCTGAAATTAAAGCATAGAACAAACAAACAATAGGAGATAAAAAAGAAATCATGGAATCATTTTGTTTAACAAAATTTAATCTAAATTTGACTCAAAGTAGCCACCATTTGCAGATATAACAGCAGAACACACTTGTGGCAGTCTGTCTACAAAGGAAATCAAATATTGTTCGTAAAGTTCTTCCCAACACTGTTGCAGAAGTTCCCACAAATGTGTTGCACTTGTAGGTTGCTTTGCTTTCCAGTTCATCCCAAACCATCTTGGTGGGGTTTAAGACTGGAGACTGTGCTGGCCATTCCATGATTTGAAGCCTACCACCTTGTTCTTTTCTTCTAAGGTAGTTCTAACATAGTTTGGAGGTATGTTTTGGGTCATTATCTTGCTGTAGGATGAACCCCTGATCAACTAGACGTATACCAGAGGGTATTGCATGGCATTGCAAAATGCTGTGGTAGCCGTTTTGGTTCAGGGTGCAAATCGTTGACTCTGGATCCAGCAAAAGAGCCCCAGACCATCACACTTCCTCCTCCATGTTTGACAGTTAGTGTCACATACCGAGGAACCATCCTTTCGCCTACTCAACGGCGTACAAAAACCCTGTGTGATGAACCGAAGATTTCAAATTTTGATTCATTTGTCCATAAGACCTTCTTCCAGTCTTCAGTAATCCACTGGCGGTGCTTCATGGCCCAGACGAGCCTCTTTTTCTTATTTTGTCATCTTAGCAATGGCTTTCTTACTGCCATTCGACCTGTCAAACCTGCAGCTCGAAGTCTTCTTTTTACAGTTGAAACTGAGACTTGCTTACTTCGACCAGTGTTAAGCTGTGCTTGAAGCTGTTGTCCTGTGAGCCACCTATCACGCAAGCAGTTGACTCTCAGAAACTTGTCTTCTGATTCTGTTGTGGCTTTGGGTCTGCCAGACCTCTTCCTGTCAGTTTCCTCCAGTTTCCAAATGCCTTTTGATGTTGTAGGAAACTATACTCACTGACACCTTGGCTTTCTTTACAGTTTCTCTAAAGGAAAGACCTACACTTTTAAGGGTAATAATGGTCTGTCTTCCTTTGTTAATTGCCTTTTTCTCGCCATTATGATAGAAATATATTACTTCCTGCAGTACAATACTGTCCAAATAATGCTTAAGAGTGTGTAGTAACACAGTCTGTTCCAACACTGCTTTTGTACAGACAGAGGGCTTGTAAGTAATCAAAAAAAGTTGGGAAATCTGTAGGAATTGTTAGCATCAACTTTCAAGGCTTATTTTACTTCCATTGCTGCAGAAGAGCTGTAAGTTATTAACCCATTACTTGTTCCCTGAAAAAGGCTTTTTTGTATAACTCTGAAATGTACATTTTTTTTAGTTTTTTAACCTAAACTTTTTTTTTTAACCTCTGGCAGTTTATTGCTTACCTTTGTACCATTTCAGGTTATTCACTGGACTTGAGCTGCTTAAATTTCAATAAAAACTGGAAAAATGGGGGTGTTCTAAAACTTTTGACCGGTCTTGTATATATAGAGTTAAGGTGCCCTATAATTGAATGCTCTACCACCCGTCCTTTGCTTTAAAATCCTTGGGACAGATAGCAGCCCTGCATCTTGGGATCGGAGTGGCTGGCCAGGGGTATACAGGACTGAAAGATCCTTCAAATAGGCCGGAGCCAAACCGTTTAGCTTTATAGTCGATACGAAGGACCTTAAAGTCAATCCTGGGCAGCACCGGGAGCCAGTGGAAGGCTGCTAACACTGGGGTAATGTGCTCACTTTTTTTTGTTTTGGTAATCACCCTCGCTGCAGCATATTGTACAAGCTGCAATTGTGACAGAACACAGTTTGGAATTCCAGAGAACAGGGCATTGCAATAATCAATCCTAGAAGATATAAAGGCATGCATCAGTCTCTCAGCATCATGCTGTGAAAGGAAGCGCCTCACCTTGGCAATATTTCTAAGGTGAAAGAAAGATACTTTAATTTTATTCCGAATATGTGACTCAAAGGAGTATGGGAAACTGTCCTCTGTGAAGGCAGACAGATCTATGGGTTTTTTATTTTTTTTTTTTTTTAATCTTTTGATCCCAAATTCATTATCTCTGTTTTATCTGAATTTAACATAAGGAAATTATTAGACAGCCATAGCTTTATGAAAGCAAGACAGCTTATCACATTTTTTATAGAAGAGACACCACCTGGTTTTAGAGACAGCTGGGTGTCATCAGCATAGCAGTGAAAGTTGACCTCATGTCTACTGACAACGTCACCCAAGGGCAGCACATATAATGAAAATAAAATTGGCACAAGAACAGAACCCTGAGGAACTGCACAAGTAACCTTAGATAGTAAGGAGATGTCGTCCCCAATTTTAACATACTGTTGCCTATTTGAGAGAGATGATCTAAACCAGGACAATACAGTGCCTGATAATCTTACAAGATGCTCGGGACGGTCAATCTGGGTGGCATGATCAATGGTGTCAAAAGCTGCACTTAGATCTATGAGAACAAGGACTGTAGGTGAACCCGTGTCCTCAGACATAAGGACATCGTTCAGCACTCTTACTGGAGCAGTTTCAGTACTGTGGCCTGGGCGGAAACCCGATTGGAATTTCTCACATATGTCATGGGCTGCTAAAAAGGAATTTAGTTGGTTACCTACCACTTTCTCTAAGACTTTTCCAAATTCTGGGCTGATTTAGTTTTCAAATACTTCTTAAAAGAAGTAGGCACTGTGATTGCCAGCCTTTACGCACATTATATAAAATTTCCATCTCATGCGGAAGTTCAAAATATCAAGCAGAAATTTCTAGCTGACAGCAGGATGCTGGGTGTGATTGGTCTGGTCGATGGCTCACTTTTTGAGATGAACAAGCCTATCTGAGCTTTAAAGGGTACCATGCCATCACCGTCCAAACCATTGGGGACAATAACCTTTTAATTCTCCACTTAGTATCGAGGAAGGAAACAGGGCGCAGTTCTGCTGACGCCATGGGCTCGAATGGGACCCATAAGGACCCGCAGTACCAGTTCTAGATCCCACTTGGGGACCATACTTTTCATGGGAGTGTAGCAATTCACATGCTCCATAAAGAAGGTGTATGTTTCACCCACCTGTCTCTTTTATTAGGGTCAGTAGCCTGGCCAGGTTAAAACTCAATTTCCCATAGTTCCTTGCTATCACTCTCTGTTCATCCTCTCCCCCATTGGCTCATTCAGATATCCACTCCTCCAATCTCAGAGCTCCTTGAAAGCCAAAACCTGTTTAAAGCTGGCTGGCTAGGCCAGGAGAGAACTTCCCTTTCTTGTTTTACAAACAGCAGATTACTTAACTACAGTGTAACTAACTTTATTTTAGATAAAAACAGGTGCATCCATTTACGTTTTTGTTAAAATCTTGTACTTTGTCTAAACATTTCTTTTGTTTACACTGTTGCATGTTTAAGTTTAGTTGCTGTTCAAGGTCTGTTTAGGGTTTGTTTTTGGTAGTGTGTTCAGTCTCCATTTTGTTCCTGATCCTCCTGATATTTTCTAAATGGCTGATCACCATTCAACCCAGTACTACTCAACAGACTCACCATTTTCTACACTCACGATCAACCTTCATCAGTCATCATCAGTTCAGGACTCTATTCGGGACTTCATTATTGTTGGTGAGATTATTCCTTTTCTGTTTGCTGGTTTTTTCTACTTTACTTTGATACTTTGGTTCCTGTAATTTTGGTTTTGTTCTTTTGTTACTTTGAATTACATGTGCATTGCTTCACTGGACTTGTTAGGCCTAAATTTCATTTATCATCCTGAGACAGGGTCTTCCTCGTGTCACGTGTGTGGGTCGCCGCTGTTCAAGCATACAGAGAGACAGACGTGGTGTTGATGTTGAAAACGCCGGCACAGGCACGCAGGTTTTATTAACAAACAAACAGAAAATGAAAGTAAAATAAAGGTGGTCATGTGATGTTACCAGCGATGGTAACGCATAGAGGACTAATGCAGCAAACTGTACAAAAAGTGTAAAAGAAAACACAATACCCCAAACTATAACTCAAAATGTGCCGTGAAAACGGCAGGCCTTGCAGCAGCCCCGAGCAATCTCCCGCAGATGTTTTTAAACTGACGGACACTCGGTCGAGACCCGCCCACCTGTTGATTGAGGACCAGCACAGCCAATCACTTGCTGCCCTTCCCTCAACCAAGCATAGCAGGCAGCAAGTCTCAATTGAGCGCCCGTCTGTAAACAATAATTCAATCAAACAAATCAAGTCCCAAAACGACACAAAATAAACCCATTCCCACATATAAACCACACCAACACTAATTTACCACTGTGCAGGGAAATCGCACTGCCACACATCCATTGCCATCAAGACTGTCTTTGTAATTGGTTTCCCCAGGCAGGACTGAAGTTGTAATTGTAATGAGGTATAATTGTAATCCTCTCTAAATAGGGAAAGTGTGGCTTCCAAAGACCGAATTCTGTCTTCCGACAGTGAGGCAAGCATGCTCACAGGGTTCAATTTGATCCCCAGGAACACTGTGGACTGAGACAGTATGAAGTTGCTCATCTGTTGATGTATAGAGAGCTTTAGCTTCATCACATGATCTATGACCTGTTTTGTGTGCGGCCTCGCCGCATGCTTTGGAACGCGTGCAAACTAGCCAATCGTCCAGATCGTTCAAGATCCGAATACCCTGCAACCTGAGTGGAGCCAGTGCTGCTTCCATGCACTTGGAAAATGTGCGGGCGCCAGTGAGAGGCCAAACAGCAGCACGCAGAATTTGTACGCGTTGCCTTGAAAGGTGAAGCACAGATACTTTCTGTGCGCGGGACAGATCAGGACATGGAAGTAGGCGTCTTGCAGGTCGATCGATGTGGACCAGTCGCCCGGCTGGATGGACTGGAGGATATGCTGTGCTGTCATCGTGTTGAACTTCCTCTGTTTGAGGAACAAGTTGAGGACCCTGAGGTCCAGAATAGGTCTGAAACCAGTCCCTCTTGAACACCAGGAAGTACCTGGAGTAAAAGTTGCTGATGGCATCGCTTTGGTTTACCAAGCACACAGGGTTCTTCTGTTGAAGATTGGCAATCTCCTGTTGAAGGAGTATCGCGCTCACTGGTTCAACGGTGGTGAGGAGCACATCCTTGAAGGGTGGCGGACCTAAGTGGAATTGTAGAGCAAATCTGTGTCTCATTGTTGATAACACCCAGGGGTCCTGAGTGCAGCCTTGTCATGGGTCATTTCCTTGGGTCAGTCCGGTTGTGAGGAGGGTTGGTGGCAGCCGGGGCCCCTCGGGGGCGGTCCCCCTTGGGCTTGGGAGCAGGTAGGTCTTTCTTAGGCCCCGGACTTGGTCTCCAGCTGGTGGTCCCTTGCCGCCGGCTCTGCCTCTGCCTGCTTGTCTGTTCAGGGTGGAGGGCGGCATTCAGGCCCTGTTGCCCCTGCAGGCTCTGAAGGCCACCTTGGGCGCTAACGGTAGGCAGGAAGGCATGACAACTTCGAAACGACCTCCGTGGCCTTGTGGGACCTCTCAAGACTCACATCAATGTTCACTCCAAATGTCTGCCCCGGTGTAATGGGGGCATCTAATAGTGCTACCTTCTCAATCTTGATGACCTTTGCCTGGGTTAGCCAGAGGTGTCTGCGAGCGGCTACCAGCGCCACTAGAGACCTGCCTGATGCCTGACCTCACTCTCCCATTAGGTCAGTCATCACTCTTGTTACCATCAGTAGCTCTCCTGTGTCCGCCTCTGTTGCCTGCTCCTGCAGCCTCTCAGCCTGCTGTGTCTGGTACAGGACCGTATAGCCATTGAATTGGCCTCGCTGGCTGATAGTGCCGCTGATACATACGCCTTTTTCAGCATGGTGTCAGTCGTTCTGCACGGCAGGTTGGGTCTTTGTCCCCTCTGGTGACGGTAGATCCCTGCACCGGTACTGTGACCGTGTCCGTGATGGTGGGGAACGTGCCTAGGCCTGCTTCTTGGGCTCTTGCAGTGTGTATCAGGGCCTCTGCTGTTCTAGAGGCTGCGGGGGCGGACGCTGAGTTGCTCCAGGATGAGCGAACCAGCTAGAGAAAATCCTGGGAACAGTCGGTACCGTGTCTATGGGTGCCGAGGTTGGTACCGAGGGAGAGCGAGGTCAGTGCCGATGGGAGCGTGGTCGGTGCAGGGCCGTAGACGGCACTGAAGATGTTCACACCGGTGCCGAGTCAATTGGGGCCAGGGTAGGTGCTCGTTAATATTTCAAGCCTGAAGTCGGCGAGGACAAGAGCGGTCTATGCCGGGTTGTGTAGCTGATGTAGTCACTATGGGCGCCGAGGGCAAGCGCAGCCGCGCTAGGAAAGCCAGAGGCTTGAGAGGGATGCTAGGCCCGAGCTGTTTTATTTCTTTTGGTCGCTGTGGCCGATTAAATCAGCATAGAGGACGACACCGTGAGCCCGCGGGGTCACCTTACATCACCACAACAGCTCCAAACACGGTAGAGAAACTACACGAGGTAGTGGAAGAGAGTAATGGCTGCTTGCCAATCTCACAAGAGGGGTCGAAATCAGCTCTAGTCACTAAACTGACAGGAGAATCAGGCAGGAGCACTCTTGATAACGCTCGAAAGCATTATTTTACTGTGAAAGATTTTAAATTTGAAGGTAGAAACCAATAAATTAGCCAAATTCAGACAAAGAAAGCACGAGGCAATCTGTGACCTGTCTCAGTGAAGTGAGAGAGAAAATGGCAATATGCTACTATGAGGATGTCCCTCGTCAGCAGGAGGTGGGAGGGACTTCCCCCTCACAGCAGCGCCCTGATAGGGCAGCTTTTTTATATATACTCAGTGATTGACAGTCAGAGAGGGCTCTTCCCATTCGGTAATGGTTGTCATTCCATAGAAAGGGAACCGATTATTATTTTTTTTATTGTGTATGTTATTTGTCCTTTTACACTTCAAAAAATAGATGTTACAAAGTTGCGAAGAGTGGGTGAACTGTATTTGAAAGTGTAACTATTAATATATCCATATTTATAAATATTTACTATTACAGGTGAGCTGCTTGCTACATTTTAATGTAAAAAGCTAGCTCCTAATTAGTCAGTTAAAGACAGCTTAACCTTTGTCCCAATAAGCTTTCAGCTGGCACAGGTCGACCACAGCCTTGATGCCGCAGCAGCAGCCTTTCTATCAGCTATGCTGATTCACCAAACTGTTGTTAAATTCCCCGTACCAAGTAATGTCACTTCTGACAGTTTTGCAGAGAACCCACACCCTAGATAAAATAGCGTCAGTGATAAATGAAATAATTATACGTAATTACGTTTGATTTTATACTTCAAACAAATAGAATAAGTCATTATTATGCAACTACAGTATCAATAGGTGATGTTGCTGGTAAGTTTTCCAAAGGTTTGGAGAAGGCGTTACTAATAGCAACCTGACTTCAAACAGAACTGCCAGCGTTTCTCTATAGCTGCGTGTGACGTCACACAGAGAGCAACCCGGAGCAGCAAGCGCAGCCGTTTGAAGACGTCATAAAAAGAATGTGGGTTGCTAGGAGACACAGCGAAACGGTTTGTTTACAACTTCGAAACCACATTTCTATTAACCGGTAATTCTTCCAATATCAGAAAAAAGGTAAGATATTCAATTATTTACATTTATAACGGGTTTATCAAACTTGAGATTACATAAAATACTTAACATTAGTAATGCTTTGTGGTGCTAAAGGAAAAAAAAAAAAAAAAAAACTTTTTTACAGAGATTTAGCGAGTCACTATAAATTGCCATTACAAAATTGAATAAAAAAAGGTTACGCAGCAAGTAAACGACAAAGCGCTCGAAACGTTTAAACCACCTCAGGTTCTATAGAAACGGATCAGATATGTTAATATCAGTTTTTGCTTTTTAATTAGATTTAATGACTTATATTTATCCAGGTGTTTGTCTCTTATGTTCAGACAAAGAGAAGGAGAAGTGATACCTTTTATTGGACTAACTAAATAATAATTATTCACAAGCTTTCAAGACCTCAAAGGTCTCTTCTTAAGGTGAAAGTAGAAAAGAGAGATTGATATTTTTAACAAAAAGAACCCATTTGGAATCACTGCAATTCTAATGTAATGACATCTTTATTATCGGGACAGAAAGTGAAGCCTCATTACACCAATTCCACCGCGCTCTCAATAATTACCATCCCACCATTGAACTGACGATGAAAAAGAAATTATATAATTCTTAGACACTACAATAACCATCAAAAACGCCAATATTACTTCATCCATCTACAGAAAACCCACCGACAGCCAAAAATACCTACACATCTCTAGTGTTCATCCACATCACACTCAGAAATCTGTCATTTACAGTCACGCTATTCGTTACCACTGAAACTGCTCTGAAACTACTGACAGAAACGAACATCTTTGCAGTCTTTGTGATGCTTTCCTCCAACAAGGATATCCTCCAAAACAGACTGACAGAGAAATGGAACGTGCCATCAGAATACTATATATATATATGGCTCTTTGAGCTAATATATATATATATATATATATATATATATATATATATATATATATATATATATATATTATATATATATATATATTTTTAAATATATATTATATATAAAATATATATATATAATATATTTATATAAATATTATATTTATTTATATATATATAATATATTCTATATAGTATGATATATTATATTAGATAATCTATAGATATAATATATATATATTATATATATATATAAAATATATTATATAAATATATAAATATATCTATTAAAATTTTTTTAAAAAAAAATTCTAAAAGGTATTGACAGTGTCGACCCAAGGGACTTTTTCAGCCTGAAAAAAGAAACAAGGACCAGGGGTCACAAATGGAGTTTAGAAAAAGGGGCATTCAGAACAGAAAATAGGAGGCACTTTTTTACACAGAGAATTGTGAGGGTCTGGAATCAACTCCCCAGTAATGTTGTTGAAGCTGACACCCTGGGATCCTTCAAGAAGCTGCTTGATGAGATTTTGGGATCAATAAGCTACTAACAACCAAACGAGCAAGATGGGCCGATCCCACAAAAAGGGGAAACAAAAACTGAACCAGGTAACTACAGACCAGTAAGCCTGACTTCTATTATATGCAAACTTATGGAAACTATAATAAGATCCAAAATGGAAAATTACCTATATGGTAACAGGGTCCTGGGAGACAGTCAACATGGTTTTAGGAAAGGGAGATCGTGTCTAACTAACTTGCTTGATTTTTTTGAGGATGCAACATCGATAATGGATAATTGCAAAGCATATGACATGGTTTATTTAGATTTCCAGAAAGCTTTTGACAAAGTCCCGCACAAAAGATTAATTCTCAAACTGAACGCAGTTGGGATTCAAGGAAACACATGTACATGGATTAGGGAGTGGTTAACATGTAGAAAACAGAAAGTACTGATTAGAGGAAAAACCTCAGAATGGAGTGTGGTAACCAGCGGTGTACCACAGGGATCAGTATTAGGTCCTCTGCTATTCCTAATCTACATTAATGATTTAGATTCTGGTATAGTAAGCAAACTTGTTAAATTTGCAGACGACACAAAAATAGGAGGAGTGGCAAACACTGTTGCAGCAGCAAAGGTCATTCAAAATGATCTAGACAAGATTCAGAACTGGGCAGACACATGGCAAATGGAATTTAATAGAGAAAAGTGTAAGGTACTGCACGCAGGAAATAAAAATGTACATTATAAATATCATATGGGAGATATTGAAATTGGAGAAGGAATCTATGAAAAAGACCTAGGAGTTTTTGTTGACTCAGAAATGTCTTCATCTAGACAATGTGGGGAAGCTATAAAAAAGGCTAACAGGATGCTCGGATGCTCGGATACATTGTGAAACCATGTGTTGAATTTAAATCAAGGGAAGTAATGTTAAAACTGTACAATGCACTAGTAAGACCTCATCTTGAATATTGTGTTCAGTTCTGGTCACCTCGCTATAAAAAAAGATATTGCTGCTCTAGAAAGAGTGCAAAGAAGAGCACTAAGAATTATTCCGGGCTTTAAAGGCATGTCATATGCAGACAGGCTAAAAGAATTGAATCTGTTCAGTCTTGAACAAAGAAGACTACGTGGCGACCTAATTCAAGCATTCAAAATTCTAAAAGGTATTGACAGTGTCGACCCAAGGGACTTTTTCAGCCTGAAAAAAGAAACAAGGACCAGGGGTCACAAATGGAGTTTAGAAAAAAGGGCATTCAGAACAGAAAATAGGAGACACTTTTTTACACAGAGAATTGTGAGGGTCTGGAATCAACTCCCCAGTAATGTTGTTGAAGCTGACACCCTGGGATCCTTCAAGAAGCTGCTTGATGAGATTTTGGGATCAATAAGCTACTAACAACCAAACGAGCAAGATGGGCCAAATGGCCTCCTCTCGTTTGTAAACTTTCTTATGTTCTTATATATATATATATATATATATATATATATATATATATAGATATATATATAGATATATTTATATTCTAACATTGAACCAATATACATATCTACCTTTGGGATAAGATGTCAATAGATGGATACAGTTACACCTAAAATTTTTATACTTTTAATTGGATTATCAAGTGTAGAAGAAAAAGAAGATGGATAACAAAGTTGGAGCACTGTGAAGGATACAGGTTAAAAAATTTTTATAAGGAACAGAAAAAATTAGATAATGTACAGTATAGAAGAAAAAAAAAGAAGATAAATAGTCTGGAAACCATGATGCATACAGGTTTAAATAGAAAGGAACAGTAGATCGTTACATCATTAGTTACATAGTTAATGGCATCACAAAGACATTAAATTCAAAGAGAAATAAGTGTGTGGTTACCATGGCATCAAAAGCCTATAATATAATATATATAAGTATATATAAAGGGTTGACATTGACGAACAATTAATACATTATCTATTATATCAACTAATATAATTAATAATAATAATAATAATACAGGTTGTTCTTGTGTAATGTGCTAACTTAATTTTATTACATGATTAATACAATGTGTTATGCATAAAAGTGGTTTTGACTAGTCTAAACTTAGTTTTGTCACATAGACTAGTCTATGAAAGTTAGCCAGTTGCATGAAAAGTTAGACTGACTTACTGTTAGCCTAAAATATTAACCTTCTTACTATTTTTTTCTTCGTCTATGATTTTGCAATTTGTATCTCTTAGATATTTAACCTGCTCTTTGAATGTTCTCTTGCTGTTATAATACTGAAAAAAACATTTTGGAATTGATTTTAGCCCCCTTAGCAATGTTCATTTCTGTCTCTCGCTTGGCATTTTTAACTTCTTTTTTGACTTGCGTTTGCAGTTAGTTCCCTGTACTCTTTCTGTGTACTTTGTTTTTGTTCCCTTTTAAACGCTCTGAGTTTGCCAGTGGTTCTCTGACCTCTGTTTTATTTAGTCTGTCTTCGTTATTTGAAAAGACTAAATCAAGGCATGCCTCCCCTCTAGTCGGTGCTGTAGGGTCGTAGAGATGAAGTGCAGAGATAATCAGAGACAATCGATCACACCGATCGTTGCATAAAGGTTTATTGCAGTGGTCATCAAAATACAGAGCGCTCCGGAGAATAACAGTCACTTCATCAGTAACTAGTGTATTCTGCCAGGGTAAAGCACATACATGATTTATATAGTTCCTACATAAAATTCCCTGCTCCTATCAGGATTTGGCACACAGCAGACAATTCATCCATCCCTACCCCCTAAACTCATATACTCAACCAATAGAGGATAGCTGTGGGGCATGATTGCCCCCTCCGTTGCGGTTGTTATGTTCACATCGGCCTGGAATTTATGACCTAGCAAGCAAGCAGGCATTGCCCTTCTTCTGCCATCCCCCCACTGCCCCTGGACATCTGACCCAACCTAATGGTTTACTGAAACATTCCACCCTTCCTCCCTCCTTTCACAAATTCCTTAATAAACATTGTAAAACTGCACCCAAATGATCGTTGGTTGATCAAGTTATAATATTTGGTTCCTTCAGTCCCTCCTTATGGTCCATGACCACAGGTCAGATAGACCATAGGACTTGATCTTCGGGTCCCCGCCAGAGGTTACTAGCACTTGTTGGGGACCTAATGTCTTAAATGCTCAAAGCATTTTGGTATATGGGTGCAGGTCTCGGGGGTTGATGTTGTAGATGTCTGCGCTCTTGTTGGTGCACATGTTCCTCCGCATTCTCCAGAATAGGATGAGTACAGTAATCAGGCACACAAATGAGCCTAAGCATGCAATCCTACCCGAGATGTTCCACCACCTCTATAAGAACATAAGAACATAAGAAAGTTTACAAACGAGAGGAGGCCATTCGGCCCATCTTGCTCGTTTGGTTGTTAGTAGCTTATTGATCCCAGAATCTCATCAAGCAGCTTCTTGAAGGACCCTAGGGTGTCAGCTTCAACAACATTACTGGGGAGATGATTCCAGACCCTTGCAATTCTCTGTGTAAAAAAGTGCCTCCTATTTTCTGTTCTGAATGCCCCTTTGTCTAATCTCCATTTGTGACCCCTGGTCCTTGTTTCTTTTTTCAGGCTGAAAAAGTCCCTTGGGTCGACACTGTCAATACCTTTTAGAATTTTGAATGCTTGAATTAGGTCACCACGTAGTCTTCTTTGTTCAAGACTGAACAGATTCAATTCTTTTAGCCTGTCTGCATATGACATGCCTTTTAAGCCCGGAATAATTCTGGTCGCTCTTCTTTGCACTCTTTCTAGAGCAGCAATATCTTTTTTATAGCGAGGTGACCAGAACTGCACACAATATTCAAGATGAGGTCTTACTAGTGCATTGTACAGTTTTAACATTACTTCCCTTGATTTAAATTCAACACTTTTCACAATGTATCCGAGCATCTTGTTAGCCTTTTTTATAGCTTCCCCACATTGTCTAGATGAAGACATTTCTGAGTCAACAAAAACTCCTAGGTCTTTTTCATAGATTCCTTCTCCAATTTCAATATCTCCCATATGATATTTATAATGTACATTTTTATTTCCTGCGTGCAGTACCTTACACTTTTCTCTATTAAATGTCATTTGCCATGTGTCTGCCCAGTTCTGAATCTTGTCTAGATCATTTTGAATGACCTTTGCTGCTACAACAGTGTTTGCCACTCCTCCTACTTTTGTGTCGTCTGCAAATTTAACAAGTTTGCTTACTATACCAGAATCTAAATCATTAATGTAGATTAGGAATAGCAGAGGACCTAATACTGATCCCTGTGGTACACCGCTGGTTACCACACTCCATTCTGAGGTTTTTCCTCTAATCAGTACTTTCTGTTTTCTACATGTTAACCACTCCCTAATCCATGTACATGTGTTTCCTTGAATCCCAACTGCGTTCAGTTTGAGAATTAATCTTTTGTGCGGGACTTTGTCAAAAGCTTTCTGGAAATCTAAATAAACCATGTCATATGCTTTGCAATTATCCATTATCGATGTTGCATCCTCAAAAAAATCAAGCAAGTTAGTTAGACACGATCTCCCTTTCCTAAAACCATGTTGACTGTCTCCCAGTACCCTGTTACCATATAGGTAATTTTCCATTTTGGATCTTATTATAGTTTCCATAAGTTTGCATATAATAGAAGTCAGGCTTACTGGTCTGTAGTTACCTGGTTCAGTTTTGTTTCCCTTTTTGTGGATCGGTATTACGTTTGCAATTTTCCAGTCTGTCGGTACCACCCCTGTGTCAAGAGACTGCTGCATGATCTTGGTTAGCGGTTTGTAAATTACTTCTTTCATTTCTTTGAGTACTACTGGGAGGATCTCATCCGGCCCAGGGGATTTGTTTATTTTAAGAGCTCCTAGTCCCTTTAACACTTCTGCCTCAGTTATGCTAAAGTTATTTAAAACTGGACAGGAACTGGATGACATGTGGGGCATGTTGTCAGTATCTTCCTTTGTAAAAACTTGTGAAAAGTAATCATTTAACATATTTGCTATTTTTTTTTCTTCATCTACGATTTTGCCATTTGTATCTCTTAAACATTTAATCTCCTCTTTGAATGTTCTCTTGCTGTTGTAATATTGGAAAAACATTTTGGAATTGGTTTTAGCTCCCTTAGCAATGTTCATTTCTATTTCTCTCTTGGCCTTTCTAACTTCCTTTTTGACTTGCGTTTGCAGTTCTGTGTACTCTTTCTGCATACTTTCTTTTTGGTCCTTTTTTAATGCTCTGTAAAGTGCCTTTTTTCGCTGAATATTTTTTTTAATTGATCTATTAAACCATTTTGGCAATTTAGTTTTACATTTAGATTTGTCTACTTTAGGGATATAATTGTTTTGTGCCTCTAGTACTACATTTTTGAAGAACAACCATCCTTCTTCTGTGGGTGTTTTCTCTATTTTACTCCAATCTACTTCTGTTAGTCTCTGTTTCATACCTTCATAGTTTGCTTTTCTAAAATTGTAAACCTTAGCTTTAGTCATTTACTTTTGGGGATTTAAAAAACACTTCAAATGAGACCATGTTGTGGTCTGAGTTTGCCAGTGGTTCTCTGACCTCTGTTTTAGTTATTCTATCTTCGTTATTTGAAAAGACTAAATCAAGGCATGCCTCCCCTCTAGTGGGTGCCTTCACAAATTGTGTTAGGAAGCAGTCATTTGTCATTTCCACCATTTCTATTTCATCCTTCGCGCTACCCACCGGGTTTTCCCATTTTATTTGGGGGAAGTTGAAATCCCCCATTAGTATGGCTTCTCCTTTGCTACACGCATTTCTAATGTCATTGTATAACAGATTATTGTGCTCACCGTCTGAATCTGGCGGTCTATAGCATGCTCCTATTATTATGCCTTTTGAATTTTTGTCCGTTATTCTGACCCATATTGATTCGGTTTTATTTTCTTTGTCCAGGTTTAACACCTGGGCTTCAAGACTGTTTCTTATGTATAGCACTACCCCTCCTCCTCTTCTGTCCTGCCTGTCTTTCCTATACAGTGTATACCCACAAATATTATATTCGTCCCCATCACTCTCAGACAACCACGTTTCTGTAACACCTATCACATCATAGTTACCTGTTAGTGCAGTAGCTTCAAGTTCTAGAATTTTGTTTCTGATACTTCTAGCATTTAGATAAATACATTTAATGGTTGTCTTACCTGAGTTGTTGTTCTTGTTTTGATGCGGTCTCCCTTCTGTTTTTTTGTTGATTTCTCCCCCCTTCCTTTCTAGTTTAAATGCTTCCGAACCTGCTCGAGGATCTTTTCTCCGAGTAGACTAGTTCCCTTGTTATTTAAATGCAGTCCATCCCGTCTATACAGATAGTCCTCGTTGTAGAATGTGGTCCAATGATCAAGATAGGTGAAGCCTTCCCGTGTGCACCACGTCTTCAGCCATGCGTTTTGATTAATTATTTCCAGCTGTCCATATGGTCCTTTGCAAGGTGCCGGTAGTATACCAGAAAATACCACAGTTTTGGTTTTCTCTTTTAATTTCCTTCCTAGCTCTCTGAATTTGTTTTGCAGGGATTTTGGTCTGTCTCTTCCAATGTTGTTTGTACCAATGTGGACGACTACTACCGGGTCGTCTCCTGTTCGTTCTAGGAGCCTGTCCACGTTCTCAGTGATGTGCTTGACCGAGGCTCCCGGAAGGCAGCACACTGTTGTAGTAAGGGGGTCCAAACTGCGAATTGAACTTGCTGTGTTTCTCAATATGGAGTCCCCAACAATCATGACCTTCGTTCTTTTTGCTGTCTGGTCACCACTGTCAATAGGGTCCTGGATGTTGTTCCTTTCATTGTCTTGTTGTTGGTTCTGCTCATCAAAATTCTGAAGTGACTCAAATCTGTTGGTTGTTTTGATTTCTGGTGGTTGTGTTTGACGAAGTTTCTTTTTTTCCCTGCTTCTGCCTACCTGAACCCAGCTGTTCTGACCTTCTATCTCCCTGGTGGCTTTCAGTCTGTTAGGGGTGATGCAGACTTCCATGAATTGTGGGTGTGCCAGTTCCTCAAGATCCTGTTGCTGTCTCACTTCTTCCAGCTCCATTTCTAGCATACTTACTAGTTTATGCAAATCCTGGATCGCGCGGCACTTTACGCACACTTGGTTTAGCTCCGCTGGGTTTTCTCGGATTTCCCACATCAAGCAGGTGTCACAGATTACTGGCTTGAAGACCATGTTGAGGTTTTTTTTTTTGAAGTTTAGTTTCTTCTGCAGCCGTCAACCTGCTTTCAAACTGCTTCGAAACTGCTCTGTACTTTTCCACGCCTGTACTTCTCCCACTCGCTGTCGCTTCCACTCGCTGTCGCTGGGAAGACTCATTGGTTCAATATTTTAAGTAGTTTTAATATTTCAAGCATTGGTAGTCAATTGTAAGCCTCCACTTGCCCTCTCCCTTAGAAACTGGCCAAATTAGGCTGTTGGTGGGGAAGTTACACTCGACTACAGTTCCTTGCATTAGTAAATCAGTAATAATGCCCTTTACTGCTGTCACTGCTTCAGGCTTGACAGGGTACTGCCGTTGTGGAAGATGGGCGTCTCCTTCAATTGTCATAAACACGCTCACTGCCTTACCGCAGCCTTTGCTGTGCAGAGCCCACACTTCCGGGTACTGCTCAGTCAAGTCCTGGAGTGTGAGAGGGAAAGATGAGACATACATTACATCTAACTCAAAAATGTTTTGCTCATGTGTTTTAACATGATACATTTCGACTAACGCGGATTGTGAGCCAATTACAAATTCCACGGGTTCAGTTCTAAATGCTATTTACGTACCTCCATTGACTCCTTCGATTACTACAAACTCTTTTGTTACCGGGATTGGCAGATTCCAGCCCCAGTATCAACTAACATTTTACATGGGTGGCCTCTTACCCCCCCCCCTTTGCTCCGACCGAGACCACCGCACGTCACTCCCCTATCTGTGCCTGCAGCCATCTTACATATTCATTATAATCTCCTTGGTGTGATTTTGCAGCTGCGAGCTGTGCCTTCAACATCTACTATTAACACTTGCTGGACAACTGCCCAGGCACCTTATCTGCATATTGCCTGCTCTCTGGCAACATGCCAGAATCTTATCTTACCCTGCTTCTTTGAGCTAAACTTTTAGCTTCCAGTCCTACTGCATTCCTGTTGCGATCCATATTTTATTTTAACCCACTCTCTTATTTCAACTCCTGAACTAGGCTTTCCATTCTCAAACTGTGACAGATTCTGTCCCTTTTCACAGTCTGAGCTGCACTCGGCTATTTTGTGAACACAGTTTACGTGTTTCCACTCATACCTATGTACAGGTCACATAGTGTTAAACACCTGCCTTTTCTAAAATGTTTCTTTATCTTTTGCTTAAACAAAATCAATCTAACCCAAGCAATTTATTAATAAAATTATCATTCTAAACTGACTTCTTACCAATATAGTTTTCCAATATGACAAGTTACTCTACTTTGTGGATTTTATTAATGGTTTGCTTTCCTTTGCACCTTAAATTTACACATTGTTGGTGCACTCATGGACTTTAACTAGGGTTTTATGCCAGTACCCTCATCCGCCCCACTTCGTGACGGTTTATGTAACAGGTTTTCTCTATTAACAGGTTGTCCTAACTCACAAATAGATCAACATGTAATAGCCAGCAGACAAACATATATTAGATACATAGATAACACCCAGTTCAGAGACTCCACATTATGCTCAACTGTTGCTACTTAAAATATGACTATAGTCTTACGTGTACGGTATAATCTTCACAACCATACAGCTTGCTAGCATGGTCGGCCACAAACACAATATAACACCAACACAATACAACTGTCCTTTACAACACACACACTAGTATCTGCCGCGAAAATATTTTTAATGTTCTCGTCTAGATCCCTTATTTAATTTCAGGTTTAGTCCCTGACTTATACTATCATTGCGTTATACATGATTTATTAATGTCTCAGTTGCTACATTAATCTAGTTATTATCACCTCTCCTGTTAGAAGCTCCGTAAAAAATTAATTGTGACCAACATAAACAAAACATCTCGTATATGTGCAAATAAAAACAGTTAATACTAGTAACTTTGGTGCTTCATTAAACCAAGTGTTCTCCATTCAAGAAAACGCTATCTCCCTGTTTAGTTCAATACAAATTAAACAATCATCAATATGCAAACTCTTGAAAATAAAACGTTGATTTAATTCTGGATTTTAGAAACCAAATATTATTCTTCCTGCCATTCTCTGGCTTTCCACTCTCAATAACCCCAATCTATTTTGTCCTTTTCTTCTCCCCTTGATTTTACATCAAGAAAGGGTTCTGCGTGCTTACTCTTAGCCAACGCCCTTTTGGCACTGTACCAAGTCCTTTGTTCCTTTTTGAAACCACTCAGTCTGCTTGTGGTCTGTGCTATCTGGTTGCCAACCTTTTTTTTTTTTTAGTTCTTTCTGCTGTCTGCCCATTTCTCAGTCAAGTACTCTCGTACTCTTGGCTCAGGCTTTAGCTTGTCATTTTAACTACTGTCCTATGACGCTAACACCACCCGATGTATC
This sequence comes from Polyodon spathula, assembly GCF_017654505.1. Classification (NCBI taxonomy): domain Eukaryota; kingdom Metazoa; phylum Chordata; class Actinopteri; order Acipenseriformes; family Polyodontidae; genus Polyodon; species Polyodon spathula. The sequence continues at coordinate 512,437 of NC_054583.1, forward strand.
TCGCCAGCAACAAATGCTTTTAGATTTACACCCTCTGAGCTGTATCATCTGTTTTCTCCTCAGATACACTCTGCTGCACCGGTTACTCACTCCTAAGCTTCACAGAGACTCCCCCTGTTACTAGAGCTTTCTCGTCCACACAGTACTAACTATGTAGTGACGATGCCTACCAGACACACACTCCACTACCTAGTTACAACCAGATGAACACACTCAATACCTTTTACTCATTACACCTATGCAACTTCACAACCCACAGGTTGTTGGATTCCAGTTCACCCGCTATGTACCCCAAAAGGTATCACTTACCGGACATCTAGTCACAAGCCCGCATACCAACAGAAGCGTAACGAACATCCTGGAATCCTGCCGACAACGCCAATTTGTAGGGTCGCAAAATGAAGTGCAGAGATGATCAGAGACAATCTATCACACCGATCGTTGCATGAAAAGTTTATTGCAGTGGTCATCAAAATACAGAGCGCTCCGGAGAATAACAGTCACTTCATCAGTAACTAGTGTATTCTGTCGGGGTAAAGCACATACATGGTTTATATAGATCCTACATAAAATTCCATGCTCCTGTCAGGATTTGCCACACAGCAGACAATTCATCCATCCCTACCCCCTAAACTGATATACTCAACCAATAGAGGATAGCTGTGGGGCATGATTGCCCCCTCCGTTGCGGTTGTTATGTTCACTTCGGCCTGGAATTTATGACCTAGCAAGCAAGCAGGCATTGCCCTTCTTCTACCATCCCCCCACTGCCCCTGGACATCTGACCCAACCTAATGGTTTACTGAAACACTCCACGACGGGCTCTATCGCTTAAATAGCATGTTTGGAATGGTGATATTTGTGGAGATAGTTGGGTATGTATGCAGATAGTTCAAAGGGCTCGGGTCGGGTTGGGTGTGCAGATATTTCAAAGGGCTCGGGCTCAGGTTTTGGGCTTTGTTTGGATAGGTTTTAAATTTAGGCTCGTGCAGACCTCTAGTTACAATTGCTATTTACTCTTTCAATGTGCTTTCAGCTCTCTCTCTCAGTATAAAAGGTTAATAGCTCTTCTTTTGACTGCTCACACACACGCAACCAGCCGGCAGTGCAGTTTCCATTTTTATAACCATAACTCCACCCATGCCCCACACCATTGGTCCGTTCCACATACAGCATGCCATTGGCTCTGGTCACTCTGCTCTCACACACACCAGTTACCAGCCACGGGCGGGCTAATTAAGACGGCACTCAAGTAGAAGAGAGAGAGAGAGAGCACTCACTCGCCACACATTCTATAGACACAGACTTACACGCTCCCACAGTCACTCACACTTGACATCTTAGCAAGCATTTTAAAGTACAATCCCATCCCTCTCCCCAGTCTCTGATACAGTCCACGTTGCCCGTTGTCGGGATGTGGCTGCCCCGCTGCTACATTATTTAGCACACTGTTCTGCTTCAATGGGCATTAAGCGCAGTGCGTGAAAGTTTCATCATAATTCATAAAGAATTCAGTTAGGGTTAGGGTTAGGGTTGAATAACCTAAAACATTGTGAGAAATTTGCTATAAAAATTGTAAAATAATATAGTCTGGTAAACCTGATATTGACAAGTCGCACATGTGCTGCTTAAAATATTTGTTTTGTATTGTGTGTCTATACAAATAGTGCAAGGGGATGACACACACTCTCAAAATGATTAGAGGGAGATACCCAACACTTGGAAACATATTATAAGTTATTAAATCTAAATAAAGAAAATAAAAAAAAACAGATAGAACTCTGATATTAATGACATTTAGAAACTTACAATCCATGTGCGTTATTTTATAATTAGCAGTAGTCCTTCATATATACCTTTTACAATTATATGTATGGGGTTCTACCTGCTGGTAGAAAACATGTACTTTAAGCCAATTTAATTCTATTCAATAATGTTTATGCAGTTCTGTCCTCTGTTTCAAATCTACAGTATTACAAACAGAATGTATTATTTAAATTAAACCCATAGGTTATCATTAGTTTACCATGTGTTTTTAATTTTGTTAAAGCAATTACCATACCTCACTGTGGTTTACAATGCTTGCCTATGCTTTTCCATAATTTCACTGTGCTTAATTACACTTTGCTATGCTTTTACTATGGGACACGTTTATAAGGCTTAGTTTACCATGGTTTGTTTTTTTAATATGCATTTCGATGCTCACCTATGCTTTACCATGCTTTTACTGTGCTCTATTACATATTGCTGTGCTTTTACTTTATACAGGTCAATGTACCATGTTGTTATTGATGTTGTGTGTATGTGTTTTTTTTTTAATATACAGGAAAATATAGTGGAATTTACTGTTGAAATGGACTTACAGTGAATTAACAAACTTGGTGATTTCTTGTGCAGTTTATTGACTGTTTAGCCAAGTAACTTCCCTTTCTGTCTCCCTAGCCCTCTATCCCTCCCTCCCTCTCTCTCTCTCTCTCTCTCTCTGATGGCACTGGGTTTATTCGTGACCCCGCGGCGGTTTCTGATCTCTAGCTGGGCCCCACAGTTCCATGAGGATCCTGAGCACCATGCCCTGAGTGCCACGCCCTCTGTCCCCCCCTCCCTGGAGCCACGGTCAGAGGGTGGGCTGAAAATACGAGACGTCCTGTAAGACTGATTTTAGTGTGAGAGAGAGCGAGAGAGCGAGAGCGAGAGCAAGAGAGAGAGATCATATGAGACTAATGTCTGTGAGAGCAAAAAGAATATCAGTTATCAGTGTGTGTGTGTGTGTGTGTATGTGTGTCAGTATGTGTGTGTGTGTGTTAAGACATCCTATGAGATTAATCAGTGTATCAGTGTGTGTGTGTGTGTGTGTGTGTGTGTGTGTGTGTGTGTGTGTGTGTGTGTGTGTGTGTGTGTGTCAGTATGTGTGTGTGTGTGTTAAGACATCCTATAAGATTAATCTGTGTATCAGTGTGTGTGTGTGTGTGTGTGTGTGTGTGTGTGTCAGTATGTGTATGTGTTAAGAGATCCTATGAGATTAATCTGTGTATCAGTGTGTGTGTGTGTGTGTGTTTATCCTGTGTTGGCTGGTGATGTCATTTCTGATGTTCTGTTTCCTGTCAGTGACTGTGGCTGTGATGTCATGACCTGCTGCTTCAATGACGAAGGCACCCTATTGGCTGTCGGGCTGACCAATGGAACCATCCAGGTGAAACCTCATCTTAGACAAGTTTATAACCACATTGGACCCTATTAGCAGCAGCTACACTGCTGTAATTGAGAGTATATGTTTAATGTATCTTAGAGTTTATGTATAATTTGTCTGAGAGTTTATGTATAATGTGTCTGAGAGTGTAGGTCTCAATGTTAACAACAAAATGTCAGAAACGTTTGAGCCACAACAAGATCTACAAAAACATTAACTAGATTCAATGACGTACAATATGTTTCAAAGTGTTCGGTGTCTCCCTCTAATCATATTGAGAGTGTGTCATTCTCTCGCACTCACTGTCATGCAGAGTGTAAGAGAATGACACTCTCTCCTTCTGCCTGCACTCTGTGTGTGTTTCAGGTGTACCAGCCTGCAGACGGTACCTTCCTGTACCAGCTGAACAGCTCCGAGACTCTCCAGAGCAGCCTGCCAGTCACCAGCCTGAGATTCCAGCACCGGGACAACAGAGAGAGGCACTGCCTGCTGCTAGCTACATGTGAGTGTGTGTCTGTGTATCACCCTGTGAGACAAATCTAAGAGTTTCTGTGTGTGTGTGTGTGTTTGTGTGTGTTTGTCTTTGATTAATGGATCTGTGAATAATTGAACTTAACTGTTAATTTTTTCTCTCTCTCTCTCTCTCTCTCTCAGATGCCAGTGGGTGTGTGCGGGTGTGGCACAACCCACACAAACCCACACCGGTACACACGACCACCTGCCTCGGACACGACAGGACCCTCTTCTCCCCGCCCCCTCTCACGGTCCCCACACCTTCCGCTGGGAGAGTGAAGAGGGGGAGAGACTCTGCCCCTCCGTCCAAAAATAGTGTCGCCACAGCGGTGACGGTCGAAGTGGCTTCACACTGTGGACACAGGTCCGTGTGTGTGTGGGTGTGTTGCGGACCGTTCATTGCAGGCCATTGGCCAGTACGGGTGTGTGTGTGGCAGAGTCAGGTAACACACACACACACACACACACACGCCTGCAGGGCCAGGTAACACACACACACACACACCTGCAGAGTCAGGTAACACACACACACCTGCAGGGCCAGGTAACACACACACACACACACACACACACACCTGCAGGGCCAGGTAACACACACACACACCTGCAGAGTCAGGTAACACACACACACCTGCAGTAACACACACACACACCCGTCACCAGTCCATTGTGTGGTGTTGTGTGTGTGACACACCTGCCTGGGCCAGGTAACACACACACACACACACACACACACACACACACACACACACACCTGCAGAGTCAGGTAACACACACACACCGGCAGGGCCAGGTAACACACACACACATACCTGCAGGGACAGGTAACACACACCTGCAGGGCCAGGTAACACACACACACATACCTGCAGGGCCAGGTAACACACACACACACATACAGCATTACGTATGTGTGTGTCTGTCTGTCTGTCTGCCTTTCTGTACATGTCTGTGTCTGCACTGGAATCATTAATAAAGATCTGCTGAATGCACCAAATTAAATCTAAATGTTAATCCGTTGTGTGTATGTATCCTTCTCCCTTCTCCCCTTCCTCCCTCTCTCCCCTTAGCCACTCCATGTCTCTGATGGATGGTCACAGATTTCGTGTTTTCGCCGTGACCTTTCACCCAGAAAAAGAGGATGAGTTCATCTCTGGAGGCTGGGACAACACAGTGCAGGTATAATAATAATAATAATAACAATAATAATAATAATAATAATAATAATAATAATAATAATAATAACTAGTTGCCAGCAACTAATAACTAGTTGGACACCAGCGCCCTCTGTGGGTTAAAATAAATTGTTGCAAACAGAAAATAAATCCAGACACCTGTGCGCTGTTTCCAGATACACCTTTCTGTCTCCCCTGTGTCAAGTGATTTACCCACCACCCTTCCAACTATACATTAAAGTAAATGCATGTTCAATAACATAATTTTTATTTCTGATTTTTACAGTTCTGGGATTCTAAGCAACAACATTCTGTCAGGTATGGAATACAACTCTCTGTGTCTGTGTCTGCTTCTGCGTGTCTTTCTGCGTGTCTGTCTGCGATGGAGAATATTCACATGGTCCATCACTAATGCCTAATCCCTGCAGTAACTAACAGCAAAACACATATTTAACACGTTTATACTGAGATTAACAACATAAACAAAATGTAAATTAAACTTACCTGAGTCGTGCTAACGGGGTCCTTGGGTTGGGGAAGGAGTCCTGACAAGGAAAAGAAAAAGAAAAGGTTAAATGCAATGCAACAATCGTTTGTAAAGCCCTGTATGGATTTTTTGGGAAAGGTGCACATTTTCTGTAATATTACATGATGTTTTAACCATCTATTTTATTTGTTTGCAATTACTTACCTGTGTTGATGTGATTTGAGTATCGGGGGAGCCAGTTTAAGGGTCATGCTAACCTCCTATTGTAGAGTGCAAGTCTAAAACCATAGCCATTTGATAATGTAGAATTATAGGGTTTAGAGTAGGGGTTCCCAAAGTTTTGGTGATGGAGGGCCAATTCAAGAAACCGAAATATGTCCCAAATCCTACTTTTTTTAATTTCCTATATATTTTTGTATTTAAGTATTTAAATTAGGAATGTATATTGCTACCACTGCAACACCAGCAGCTTTGAAATGTATTTGTATTTTATCCTGTGTTTTGGTGCCACAACAGGCTTAGGTTTGAGCACCAATATCATGCGGTCACATTTTACATTGTCCTGGTCACAACAATTAAAGAAGATAATACCGAAATAGGTACTCTTCAAACTATACCAATTAAACTCTTTTGTGGGTAATTCTTCAGTAGTGAGGCAGAATGCATCTTGACTTGTACAACTAACCACTTCGCTGAAATCAACGAAATAATCTCACATTTCTATTTAAAGTGCAGCGTTAATTATTTATAAATTATCTGCCATTAGGTTGGCGCTTTTTATGCAATTACATACGATTGCTACGTAAGATCTTACTAGCTCCTGTACTGCAGCCTGACTGTAGTGTTATTCAGAAACACTGTACAGAAAAGAAATGGAACAGTAACGGTTTTAAACTGTAGCCTGGTACTGTTACTACAGTGGTACTTTCCCCAACAAAAGATCCAAGTTGAACACCCAAACTACAATACTGTACAAAGAGCATTTCCTCGATGTAGTTGAAGCTGAATACAGTTTTGCTCTTTAAAAGAATAAAATAAAATCTACAACAGAAAAAGTGCCTGTATCCTGAACTGAAACGTTTCTTGCAGTCGCTCTGTTAACATTACAGAAGCTAGCTAGCTACTTCAGCTTCATGAAGTAAACTTTATTTGGACGGTACCTTCACGTCTTCATATCACAGTCTTTGACATCTTCCCCCGTGGAAAGCGATAGGAGACGACAAAATACTAATTTAAGAAAATAAGTGCTTTTTCTTTTCTTAGGAGGTTCCATGTTATTTTCCTCCAGCATGGCAAATCTACTGTGCACTGTAGGTGCCATTATTTTATTAAAGGGACAGTGAACATATAATGACTGTAACAACTTAATTAATAAAATTGAGAGGGTCCAGATATGATCCAAAACATGTAAAAAAATGTATGTTAGGGAATTTGTATGAGCTTTGATTGCTGTGTATTATTAATTTCCCCCAAATTACATGCACATTTTTTTTACGAAAATGTTCAGAAAATGTAATAATAAAGTAAATGGTCAGAAACGGCAGGGGGGGGGGGGGGGGGGGGGGGGGGGGTCATTAGGGTATCCTGAGTATTAACATTGTATCTGTATGGTCTGGTTTATTTATTTATTTATTTGCATTGCTGTGCCTTGCATCTGTCAATAGTCCAAATAAAGCTGCACTGTTTTTATTGTACTTTGGACTCCTGAATGCTTCTTGCTATTACACTAGCGATTGAGTCACTACACTCTCTCTGTCTGTCTGTCTGTCTGACTCTCGGTCTATCTGCCTTTTTGTCTGTCTCTCTGCCTGTCTGTTTGCCTGTGTGGTCTGTCTGTATCTGTCTATTGTTTTCTGTTAAATTTGATTCCATTTTAATTCCAATCTGATATCAGGAAGCTATCCGGCCCTCACATCTGTGGCGATGCCCTCCAGATCGATCCCTCGACTAATCAGATTCTCTCGGGCTCCTGGAGGAAGGAGCGCGCGCTCGAGGTGAGACAATGTCTGTGTTTTTGTCTGTGAGTCTGTGTGTGCTTCTCTCTCTCTCTCTCTCTCTCTCTCTCTCTCTCTCTCTCTCTCTCTCTCTCTCTCTCTCTCTCTCTGTCTGTCTCTCTCTGTCTCTCTGTCTCTCTCTTTCCTTTTTTAATTTAAATTTATTTGTTTTATTTTCAGATCTGGGATTATAACTCCGGAGAGAAAGTGACTGAAATTTCTGACGACCAAGACGGGCATAGTTTGGTAAAATAAATAAATTAATAAATAGCTATCTGTATGTGTCAATGTAACAACAGTGAGAACAACACTGCCACCCCAGCTCTGACAGTGTCGTAGCTGAACAGCCCGGCCCCCCTTGCATTCACTCAGCCACTCGCTGTCATTCACACTGTTCGACCGAGTGCATCTCCTGTAAAAACATCACATTCACTGTCTTCAGTTAAATGAAATCGAAGAGCAGGTCTCTTATGAAAACTCCTACAGCCGTTGATATTAAAAGTTGTGATTTGAATTTTTCCATGGTGAAAAAGAAAAAGCACAATAAGCAAACAAAAACTAGAAATACAAATCTCTAGGCGTGTGTATCCATTAGTTTATGGTTTATTTTTTTTGCTACTCTAAATGAAAAACTGATTACTCCAACGCCCCTTCTCCCTTTTTTGTTTCATCAAGAAACAAAACAATGTTATCTCTAGTAAATGTTACTCTTACCTTGCGGTTTTATCAGAGCCTCGTCAAACAGCACCAATGAGTCAGAGCCTTCCTCATCTCTTCCTCAGACTCCTCTTGTTTGGCTACCGTAATCGGCAGAGGATCCACTGGGCCGGGGGCTGTCTCATCACCGGGGGAAACCCCAGTGTTGGTACTAGCCCTTCCATCTGAACAAAGGGCCACCGCTTGGCCAGGGAGAGACCTTGATGAGATTGTGGGATCAATAAGCTACTAACAATCAAACGAGCAAGATGGGCCGAACGGCCTCCTCTCGTTTGTAACCTTTCTTATGTTCTTAGTTTCGCTGTGTTCCCCCGTCCCCATTGTCTGGGCTGCTGTGGAGCACAGACCCAGCGCTGCCCAGGGGATGTACTTGGCTCATTATGAGCGGAACCTGCAGCACAATACACCTGCTTCTCTCTCGCTCTCAAATTCTAATTCAAAACTCAAAAGAGGCTTTATTTTGGCATGACAAAATAAATTAAGTTTTTCCAAAGCATATTAAACAACAAATATCAACACAACTCTTCAATACAAACAGATAATCCCTGTACCTACCACCTCTTATAGACCCTCCTCGGTAGTGCTGTGAATGCTGTGGGTGGTAGGAGCAGAGTTTTGGGCTACATTTTTTTCCCCACCCTTTGGGAATAAGGAAATGGGAGAGTTTGACAAAGTGACTGAGTTGGAACCGGTGCAGGAGTGATGCAGTGAGGTAATTAAACAGACAGAGCCTTGTAATCCAGTTTGGAACAGTGAAACTTTATTTTATATTCCAGGCCTGGTGACCTAAATAATAATCCCCCGTCAGTACACAACAATATGTACTGCACAGGTTAAACAATAAAAGGATTGCAGCCCCAACTAATAAACACGATATCTGACCCACAATAATACATGGTCACCAGTCCTGGGTGTGTGCATTAGTGCTTGTGGTGGGTGATACAGTTGATTTAGTGACAATGTGCTGTTCCGCCTTAGTGCTGGACATAACTGTATTAGCTGTCTGCTAATGCGCAAGACAAGACAATTACATGACAAAACAAACAAAACACTAATGGTACTTTTTTACTTATGGAACAGGGTCTCTCACAGTCCTCAGTTTATTTGCAAAAAACAGTGCGAAGGAACAGATTACGATTCTCCCTCCCCTTTTATTGTCACATATGGCCCCTTGGTAAACGAGTGCAACCGCCTCTCAATCTGCAACTGCCACGTTGTTTACCTTCCGGGTCAATGAGTTATTGCAATGGAGTCTCGCCCCCTTCCCTTTAACCCTGGGAAAGAACTGTCAGGCCAGCCCATCCAAGGAACTCTGTTCTCTCTGCTTAGTGCCCTCACAGGTCGGTCGGGAGATTTACAACCAAGAACCATTGTATTTCTGTCACAGGGAGACAATACAATTAAAGTCACATTAATACAGAAATACACACAATATCCAGGCAAAAACAAGAATATTACAACAAGATACAATAAACTATTGAAACTAAAATATTAAGAATATTCTTTAATTAAATGAAAGTTGTCCTAAGGGGAAATGCCATAATAATAATAATAATAATAATAATAAAAATAATAATAAATAATAATAATAATAATAATAATAATACTTGATGTTATAATAATAATATGGACTTGATGTTACTCAAACAGCTGTGTTGCCGAGCCGTGGATCTTTTCAAAAGAATGATGTCATGTAAACAGTAAAACCAGATGGAAGAAATGACGATATGCGGCTCCACCCAACCCTTCGGGAAAGTTTTTTGGCTGCTGTCATCATTCATTTTAATCAGAGATATTCTGCCATGTAGGGTAAGCTGAAGCGGTGGCCACCTACCCAAATCTGACTGTATTTCAGACAACATACTACCAAAGTTTCCTTACCTAGTTGATGGCAATGTTTTGTAAATCTTTATGTCTATATATGTAAAACTGTCTGTGTGAGTAAGAATAGGTGCTAAGGTTATAAGTAATGGATCTGTAGCAAGTAGATTTAACGGTAGCAAAGCGGATTTAGACCAATTGATCTTGTAACCGGAAAAAAATCAAACAACTGCAACACATTACGGAGGGAATTACATATCTGCAAGATATAATAATGCATCATCCGCCTACAGGGATATGTGGTGCCCTAGATGGCAATAGGAGTAATCGTCTTGCTCTGCCTAACCGCTTATGCTAGCAAAGAGATGGCAAACAGGAGAGGACTGAAAGGACATCCCTGTGTGGTTCCTCTTGTCACAGAAAACTGAGCAGATATCACAGATCCAGTTAAAAAATAAGCAGTTAGAGTATTGTACAGTGTATGAATCATATTGATGAAGGGGGTCAAACAGCAAGACCACCATTCCACTCTGTCAAAGGCCCTAATCCCTCAGTCAGATCTATAACATGAAGCAAACGATGCAAATTATCGGAAGCAAGTCTGCCTTTCATAAACCCACCTGATCGTGGTGAATTAAGGAGTGAAATCATGAGTCAAGTAGAAGGACTAAACACTGCATAAATTAAGAACAAGAAAGATTAAAAACATGAGGAGGCCATTCGACCCATCTTGCTTAAGAACATAAGAACATAAGAAAGTTTACAAACGAGAGGAGGCCATTCGGCCCATCTTGCTCGTTTGGTTGTTAGTAGCTTATTGATCCCAGAATCTCATCAAGCAGCTTCTTGAGGGATCCCAGGGTGTCGGCTTCAACAACATTACTGGGGAGTTGGTTCCAAACCCTCACATTCTCTGTGTAAAAAAGTGCCTCCTATTTTCTGTTCTGAATGCCCTTTTGTCTAATCTCCATTTGTGACCCCTGGTCCTTGTTTCTTTTTTCAGGTCAAAAAAGTCCCTTGGGTCGACATTGTCAATACCTTTTAGAATTTTGAATGCTTGAATTAGGTCTTCTTTGTTCAAGACTGAACAGATTCAATTCTTTTAGCCTGTCTGCATATGACATGCCTTTTAAGCCCGGAATAATTCTGGTCGCTCTTCTTTGCACTCTTTCTAGAGCAGCAATATCTTTTTTATAGTGAGGTGACCAGAACCAAATGCAGTATTCAAGATGAGGTCTTACTAATGCATGGTAAATTTTTAACATTACTTCCCTTGATTTCAATTCAACACTTTTCACAATGTATCCGAGCATCTTGTTAGCCTTTTTTATAGCTTCCCCACATTGTCTAGATGAAGACATTTCTGAGTCAACAAAAACTCCTAGGTCTTTTTCATAGATTCCTTCTCCAATTTCAGTATCTCCCATATGATATTTATAATGTACATTTTTATTTCCTGCGTGCAGTACCTTACACTTTTCTCTATTAAATGTAATTTGCCATGTGTCTGCCCAGTTCTGAATCTTGTCTAGATCATTTTGAATGACCTTTGCTGCTGCAACAGTGTTTGCCACTCCTCCTACTTTTGTGTCGTCTGCAAATTTAACAAGTTTGCTTACTATACCAGAATCTAAATCATTAATGTAGATTAGGAATAGCAGAGGACCTAATACTGATCCCTGTGGTACACCGCTGGTTACCACACTCCATTCTGAGGTTTTTCCTCTAATCAGTACTTTCTGTTTTCTACATGTTAACCACTCCCTAATCCATGTACATGTGTTTCCTTGAATCCCAACTGCGTTCAGTTTGAGAATTAATCTTTTGTGCGGGACTTTGTCAAAAGCTTTCTGGAAATCTAAATAAACCATGTCATATGCTTTGCAATTATCCATTATCGATGTTGCATCCTCAGAAAAATCAAGCAAGTTAGTTAGACACGATCTCAAAATCTTCCCAGGTATATTGAGAAATAAAGCAACTAGGCTTTCACTGAGTTGGCATCTTGGCATCTTGGTGCAATTGTAGAAAAAATAGAATATCTGACGTTATATTTAAAAAAAACATGTATTGTAATGTATGGGTCAAATTGACCCACATGGCTGTTCTAGGTAGAACTGTTTATAACTTTATCATTTTTTTGCCATTCTTCTCAAACGCCATCATGATATTTTTTAATTCATGTATTTAAGAAAAGTAAAAAACGTACATACTCATATGATTTACAACGGAAGTAATTAACATTTTAAATCCAAAGTGGGTCAAATTGACCTGCATGGTGGTTCTAATGTTAAGATCTACACGGGGACATTCATCTATTCAAAAGTGTCCAACTAACTTCTTGTTGTCCTAGAGAATTACACCCTATGCTACTATCAAAATGTCTCCCGTTTTCCTAATGGTGGGATGGCAGCTGCGTACTTGCTTTGATCTGTTGAAACCTAAAATAAGTCAAGTGGTGCAACATCAACAATGAACACAAGTAAACAGACAAGGGAGCAGGGTGAAACACAGAGCCTTTCAGTCCAGACAGTCAGTACTAGTACGAAACTATGCTACTGGAGAGAAATGGCTTCCAGCTACAGTGGTTGCAGACAGGACCTGTTTCTTACACTGTTAAGACTGCAAAAGATCTCACCTGGCAGAGACATGCTGATCAGCACCCCAGGATACATCACCTGTTGAAATTTCTGACTCATCCATGGCTGGGAAGTTAGTTCTGAATAAAGAGTCACACACTCCAGACTCAGCTCAGTGTAGTTCCATAGAGGAGACCTCTCCCTTACCTGTTCCAGTTGTGCGTCCAAATTCTGTTGGAAGATCACCTAGAGAGACGACCTCCGCAATGTTTGAGTTTATAGTAGTGGCAAACCCAAATTATTGGCAGAATAATCCCCATGGGTCAGCTGGGAACTGAGGCAGTTTACCCCTCATTCTCTAGTTTAGAATATGTTATATTTAATGAACACTCCCAATAAGGGAGGAGGAATATTTTATATATTAGGTGTGTTCTATGTGGCTTGCCATACTTGGCAAGCTCGGGTTATTATGGGATTGCAAAGGCATCTGGTTGGTTGTGGTCATGTTCCATTTAATCAAAATTAAGAGATGCTGTCTGATCGTACCTCTGCCTCTGCCTGCTAATTAACATACGATAGTTAAATACAGTTCTAGAGAGAGATAAAGAGAGAGAACTTTAATCCACCATTTTACTTATTCTAAATATACTTTTTGTAGAATATAGTTTAACCCTTAGCGGTCCATTTATTGCACCTGTTAGGCACAACAGGTTCAATTTATTTTCACACGCGCTGTTTATTTTACATGTGCTGTTTAAAATGAATTTTATTCAATGTAAAATTGGTTTAAAAGGTACTGCATATCAACAGGACACTTAGTACTGCATCTCCAGCCCCGCCCCACCCCTTGTTCACTGTATTTTTCACATACCTCTTCATAGTCGTGCATACTGATAAATCCTCTCCTGATCACTCGTTTTATCACCAAACTCTTCAATAATGCGTCATAAGTCATTATTTTATTACTATAACTTCTCAAAAAGCTCTGCAAATGTCCATGATATTCTTTGAGCACTGGATGCAGAAGTACCTATCTTGTTTGTTTATGTCGAGTTAGGTTTGTGATGTAGGGACAATGTGCAAATCCACCCCTTTTTTTCCTCTTCTCTTGGCTCCTATTGGTCTCACATGGCCATTGAAAGGTTTTCTCAGCTTTTTCCTGAGAAAAACGACTACAGACCTGTGCTTGACGTCTTTTTGATGATGTCGGACAGGGTCCAACATTGGACCGGAAAGGGAAAATTGTAATATCAGACCTAGTCCGACATAGGACCGCAAAGGGATAAACTGTTGCATTCTGCTGTTTGCACCTTTTGTCTATTTTCTTTCTTTATTTGTTTGTAAGTAGGGTAGTGTGACAGAGATCAAATGATTCTTGGTGTTAGATCTCCCTCCCGACCTGCGAGGGCGCAGTGTAAAGGGAACAGAGTACCCTGGATTAAATGGCACAACAGTTTATTTCCAGAGTTAGGTGGAAGTTGGCCATCTAGGAAAGGGGCGGAACTACGGTACCCAAACTCAGTGACCTGGATGGGAAACAGCGTGGCATCCACGGATTGGAGGAGCGGATGCGCTCGTTAACCAAGAGGTCATGAGGGAGGGTATAAATAGAGGGCGTAATGAAAGTGATCTGTTCCTTTGTAAATGGTTAGAACAACCTAGAAGGAGAACCCTGGATATGAGAATGTGAGTGTTATGTATGTTTTTTTGTTTGTCTAGTAAAAACTATTTGTTGTTTAGACTACTAACGCGATCCTGAGCTGTAGCCGAAGGCCAGCATCTAACCTGGACACCAGAACTTCCCTTTGTTTCACGGAAAACTGTCTTTGCACCACGAGCACTAATTCACTCACAGCAGCACCTGTGTATGTGTTTTGTGTTACTTGTGGCTGTAAAAAGAACGGGACCTTTGGTTCTTGTTCAGACCCATGGATTACAGATAAGTGATACACGCTGCTGTATCACTTTTCATCATCATCATCATCATCATCATTATTATTATTATTATTATTTAACATTGTTTGCTGTCAGGCTCTGGACAATTGCAATCAATAAACACCACACACCCCTCACCATCCTTGTCACACACCCCCTCCCTGACTCTCTCAGGTTGTGGTAGGCCGCTACATACTGGGCAGTGATGTCTGCTGCTCCTCTCCGAACAGTACTGATATTTTCTCTGTGTCAGAGAGTAAAGGGAATTCTGTGGCTTGAAGAATGTGTCCCTGGTTTTGTATTGGAGGCAGTGTAACAGGAAGAGCATCTCTCTCTCTCAGTTTAATCTCTCTCTCATTATAATACCCACCCCTCCCCCTCTTTCCTCAGATCTACAGTTGTCATTGGCTGGGTGCTGATCATATGGTCGCCGGTGGCAGTGAATCCAATCTGTGCCGAGTGATTGACAGGAACACCAAGCTGGTGAGTGAGAGCTCTCATGTGTAGCACACACTCTCACCCCCTGCTCCTATCTCTCTCTCTCTCTCTCTCTCTCTCTCTCTCTCTCTCTCTCTCTCTCTCTATCAATTCAATTAAGCTTTATTGACATGACGAGTTTTACAGGTATTTCCAAAGCACTTATATTTAAAATGCAATACAAATATGGAATAAACCGACATTTATAAAACATTTCTTATTTAACCCTTTGCGGTCCATTTATTCAGCGCTTGTCAGACAAGTCAGTTTTTTTCTGAGTAAAACTGGTTTAAAGGGCATTGCAATGCTAAGCGACATCAGTACTGCATCTCCAGCCAAGCCCCACCCTGTGTTCGCTTTATTTTTCACGTATCTCTTTATAGACGCGCACACTGATAAATCCTCTCCTGATCACTCGTTTTATCACCAAACTCCTCAGTAATGCGATCCAAGTCATTATTTTATTACTGTAACCTCTCAGAAAGCTCTGCAGGTGTCCGTGATGTTCTCTGAGCGCTGGATGCGGAAGCAGCTCTCTCCTTTGCTATGTCTGCTTATCTCAGTGTGGTGCAGTTGCTAAGGCTATTGCTCACATGCCCCTTTTTTTTCTGTTTCATGCTATTGGTCTCACTCGGCCATTGAATGGTTTTCTCGTCTTTTCGATGATGTCGGACAGGGTCCGACATTGGACCGCAAAGGGTTAACATATATACAGCGTGTGGAGGCTGGTTATTTACATTGTGCCTCTCATTTTGTGGCAGGGTGTTAGATATTCAGCTGATAGTTCAGCATTGTCTCCGAATTCACCTAAAATTGTTCTTAATTTGCCCTCTCAGTCTAACTGTGGAAAGTCAGCAGCCCGGCTGGTGAATTGGGGGTATAAGTCTCTCTGGTCTGGGTGTATTTCGCACAGTCCAGAGCGAAGTGTATTTCTGTTTCTGTTTCTGTTTCCCCTGATCCACACTGACCTCACAAGCACCTGTCTCTGGGTTTCCACCTCCAGACTGTGATCGCCGAGTCTGTACTGGTCTGCCTCAGTTTTGGGTCTTTTATTTGCAGCAGGTACTCAGCCACGGAATAGTCTCTATTTAAGCTCTGCAACACACCAGCTTGTTTTGGTTTTATTTTGGTTTGTCCAGTGAGCTTTGTAACTGGTTTTTAAAGTAGACACTATTCTCCTGAGCTGAGGAGCTTGTCTGTTCCCTCTGCTGGTTTGAAGCCCAGTGATGTCTGTGTGGCTCAGTGCACAGAGTCTCAGAGCCAGCTGACTGAGGGGCTCCTTGTTGGTGGTTATCTTTTGGCTTTTTAGTGATTTGTATTGGCAGGAGTCTGGGTCACTCTGTTTCAGATGGAGCCAGTGTTTGAAGGCTCTGTTTTGAACTGCGAGGCGCAGCAGGGATTGTCTCAGCTCTACTCAACAGCCTTTGTTTGGTGTGTTTCTCTCCCATCCCTGTAACTCTAACAGTCACAGTACAGAAGTCTGATTTAATCCCCTCCTCTTCTCTTTCTCTCCCGTCTTCTCTCAGTCCCTGGGCAGGCTGGTTGATCTCCCGGGTGGGGTGTACAGCACTGCTGTTTGCTCCGCTGGGCAGTGTGAGGGGCTGATAGCAGCCAGCTCCCGAAACTGTGTCTACCTGCTGGAGAGAACTACAGCTCCTACAACACATTGCTCAGACAGAGAGAACTACCGCTCTCAGGATGCACTGCTCCCACTGAGAGAGTATAGCGCACAGGCTACACTGTTGTAGAACTATGTCTCCCACAATACACTGCTCTGACCTGAGAGACACAAATTCTCTATTAACATTTATTTTTTGTTTTATTTAAATATTTTTTTACACAAAAACATGACAAACAATGAATTATACAAATGTATTTCTCAAAAAAATCTCAAATACATTAGCAATTTATGTAATTGTAGATAGAGCTAGAATACTGCAGGGGTAGTGTGTGATATGGGAATTGAATGCCCATCAGAGGGGTGGGATACTACATAAACCCAGAGGCTGGGCATTACATTCTCATTTATCACATACTACCTCATACAGTATTCTTTTTAGAATCTCAGGTTAGCAATTTTGCCTGCCACAGTTTTGTGTTGCTTTGTGTGGGGAGGGGGCTACCCTAGTTTGCTAATGTCAGTGAGTTATTAGCTTGTGCTGTTTAGTGTTAATAAGCAAGTGATCACAAGTAATCACTGTATGAGCCCAAATGAAAAAAATTGCTCACCAGTTATAATGTATATTTAAAAAAATTTATATATATATATATATATATATATATATATATATATATATATATATATATATATATATATATATATATATATCAAGACCCGAAATAAAACACTACAACTCCCAGAATACTGTTCTCTAACAGGTTTATGACAGCTTTATGTAAATGTAATAAATACTTGATTTGTTTGTTAAAAAAAACAGTCTTACTGTTCAATTAAAATGTAATACACTGTTCTGCTGCTGCAGTAAACACAGTTCTGTCCTTTTTGGTTTTATTTGATAGACTACACACCCTGGGTTTGGGGTTATGGTTTTTATTCTGTATTCAATTTTTTAGTGAATTTTGTGGAAATAAACTTGGTTTTTACTGCCAATTATGTGTGAGAGTGTTATTAAATGTATTTGTGTGTGTGTAATATATATAGTATCTTTTCCTGGGGTGTGTTCTTTGTAAGGCGGAGAGGAGAGGATGAGGGGCTCTGGGAGAGGATGAGGGGCTTTGGCAGAAGATGAGGGGCTTTGGGAGAGGATGAGGGGCTCTGGGAGAGGATGAGGGGCTTTGGCAGAGGATGAGGGGCTTTGGGAGAGGATGAGGGGCTTTGGGAGAGGATGAGGGGCTTTGGGAGAGGATGAGGGGCTTTGGGAGAGGATGAGGGGCTTTGGGAGAGGATGAGGGGCTTTGGGAGAAGATGAGGGGCTTTGGGAGAGGATGAGGGGCTCTGGGAGAGGATGAGGGGCTTTGGCAGAGGATGAGGGGCTTTGGGAGAGGATGAGGGGCTTTGGGAGTGTTCTTTGCAAACGTTAAACAAAACAGTCAATCAACCAAACAGGTAGAGGTGTTTCAGTTGGTTCAGGCTATGGTTCGTTACTATGGTAACAAAATATGTTAATACTAAGAAAAAGCAATATTATAAAAAATATGTTTTTAATCAAGATTTAAAAACAACAGTTGAGGGTGAATCTCTAATAGAAGACCGTATAGAGTTCCAGAGTGTGGGAGCATTAAAACAGAGAGCAGCCTCTCCCATCCTTTTACCATTCACCCTCGGAATACACAGGAGGCATCAGCAGAGCTAAGAATGTGTTCCTGATATGGAATTAGCATGGCATTCAAGTAGTCTGGAGCTCATCCATCCATGCTTTAAATACTAGTAATAAAACTTTAAAATCAATCCTATAACACACAGGAAGCCAATGCAATTATGCCAACACAGGAGGAATGAGAGCCCTTTTTTTGTTCTCGTTAGCATTCTAGCAGCTGCATTTGGCACACACTGTAGGCATGATAGAGCATGGCATGTAAGTCCAGAAAATAAAGCATTACAGTAATCTAAAATGTACTCATTTCTCAGCATCATTCAAGGACAGAAAAGGTCTAACTTTAGCAATATTCCTCAAATAATTGAGAGAGACTCTAGTAATATTTTTAATATGCAAGTCAAAGCAAACTTCAGAGTCAAAAATAACCCCCAGGTTTCTCACCTAAGATGTTACATTTGAGTTTAATAAACCTCTATTGCTTAGAGACTAAAAGTAGGACTTCTGTCTTAACCTGATTTAACTGTAAAAAGTTTTGAGACATCCAGCTTCTAATATCAGCTAGGCATTTGAAAAGAGCATTGATAGCTGTTGTGTCACCTGGTTTAACGGATATATAAATCTTTGTGTCATCTGCATAGCTGTGGAAATTCACCCCATGTTTCTGAATAATCTCCCCAAGTGGAATCATGTATAAAGAGAATAACATGTAATATTGGCTAATCCAGATGTAGATTCTCCTAAGGCAATAAATATTGTCTATTCGATAAATATGATTTGAACCAATTTAGAGCAGTACCAGAAAGGCCCACCCATTCTCTAAGACGATGAATTAAAATCTCATGATCCATGGTATCAAAAGCAGCACTCCGATCCAAAAGGATCAGTACAGATAAACGGTTTGAGTCTGCACTCACATTAGATCATTCACCACTGTGATCAATGCAGTATCAGTGCTATGGTTAGAACGAAATCCTGATTGAAATTTCTCAAAGATCTTCTTATTATTATCAAGGAAGCTATTCATTTGTTTAAAAACTACCTTTTCAAGTACCTTAGCTAAAAAAGGAAGGTTTGAAATAGGTCTAAAATTACTTATCCAGATTCGATTTCTTGAGTAAAGGCAGAGAGATGTTGGATGAGGGTGTGTTGCGTCCTTTCTGAGTGGTTGAGAGGCGGGTCTTGGGGGTCGATTGACCAATAAAAGTGACTCTTTGCTATTCCTTCACGCTTTCTAGGAGAAACGACAGCAGGAGCTGGGCTTCTTACATTCCCGAGTGGGATGTTGGCAGTTTACTTGGGGAAGTCTGGGCAACCCCATGAGTGAGAGCGAGGGAATAACAAAGCATCATGGAAACCTGAGCCACGCCAGAGAGCGAGGTTGTGAGACGCTGCAAGAAGCAGCACTTTTTATTTGTAGTTTTAATTTATTTTCCTTTTTTCTTTCACCTTCTGTTTCGAATATTATTTTCAGCACCTGCGCAATAATCTGCTTTGGAAAAGAAACTTGCCATTGTTGGTATTTTTCCTCTATGGTACAACGGTGTCCCCTTGTGCCTTAAACAAAAACTGAACACCGGTGGGCAGTATCAAAGAAACTCTCTGACTCCCTAAACCTCCACTACATATCCCAGAATACAGTATCTGACTCCTCTATGTTCAGTGAACCCCCACATCCTCCAACCTCCCCCAAAACCTCCACTAACAACTACATATCATACTGTCCAATCACAGTAAAAATAAGAAAAATTCAAATCTGCACAGGTTGAAGTGTAAACATTCAGTCCAGCTACAGAACCAACTCGAACCATCCTCAGAGGCAACCATGAATAAAAGGTACCTATAATATTAAACAAACTGTTTTATAACTTATGTGACAGAAATACAATGAGTTCTGATTGCAATCTCCCTCTCGACCTGGGAGGGTGCTAAATAGCGAAAGGAAAAGTATCTGGACAGGCTGGCCTGACAGTTCGTTTCCAAGGTCGGGAAGTTGGTCAGCCTGGATGGAAGCGAGACTCTGTTGCAGGAACGTATTGACCCGGAAGGTAAATGAGGTAGCAGCTGCAAACAATAGACACAGCTGGAATCATTTACCAAGGGATCATGCGGGGTAGCATAAAAGGGGCCAGAGAAACGCTAATCTTTTCCTTCGCTTGGGTTGTATACAAAAATCTGGAAGGACTGAGAGCTGCAGTAGGAACTGCTGAGGAATATTCGTGAGTGTTTGTTTGTTTGTGCGTGTTAGTAATTGTCTTGTTTATTGTATCACCAGACAGCTAAAACACGTTCCAGAGCCGGAACTGCACTTCACGAACTGTCACCAGATAGCCTGTTATCACCCACCACGAGCACTAATACACAAACCCGGGACTGGTGACCGTGTTTCAGGATTGTGGGGTGGAGAACGTTTATTGTTTGGGACTGTAAACCCGTTTGTTTGGCTCTGCACATTACACATCGTTGTGTATTGCCGGAGCGTTTTTCTTTTTGGTCACCAGACCCGGATTATAATAAAAAAAAAAAAACTGTTTCCTACCGGATTACAATTGTTTGTGATTTCTGCTGTACGCATCACCTCTACCTGTTCACAATCACTGGCCAAATTGCCACACTTATTGTGACCCAGACATTTTTAAACTGCCTTGTTATGAAAATGAAAGACATGCTATCAGATACAACTGAAAAGTTTTATTCATGAACATCACATCTAACGTTTTCATCGCAGAAACACCTTATTTGAATAGAAAATTAAACATAAAAGGGTTTCTTTCTAAAATGAGCGCATATACAGCACGACTACATACAGTGAAAAAATATAATAAAATATACATTTCAAAAGAAACAGGTATGTATATACAGTGCCTATAGAAAGTCTACACCCCCTTGAACTTTTTTCACATTTTGTTGTGTCAGTGCCTCAGAGTTTCATGCATTTAAATGAGGATGTTGGGTTTACACCAAACGTAACGCTTTGCATTTAGGCCAAAAAGTTCAATTTTAGTTTCATCAGACCACAAAACTTTTTGCCACATGGCTACAAAATCTCCTGAGTCTGCTTTTGGATTCAAAGGGGTCTTTCTAGAGTAATGGCTTATTTCCACTCCCTTTGAATGCATTGCAATGGACATATTCTGCACTTTGCTACCTTCTGACTCTGGGTATATGCATATATTAGTAGTGGTAGATTATGCAACACGATACCCGGAGGACGTTCCATTGAGGTCCACTAGTGCCGCTGCGATGGCCCCAGAGTTAGTACAGATTAATGCTAGATTAGAGATCCCCAGGAGATCTTGACTGATCATTGAACCAACTTTTTATCCAATACGTTACAGTAAGTATACAAAACACTAAAAATAAGTCCCATCAGGACATCTGTTTATCATCCACAGACGAAACGCTTTAATCAGATTGAAGTCGATGCTGAGATGGTTTGTAAATCAGGAGCAAAATCATTGGGCATCGCTTCTTCCCTACCTCCTTTTTGCAGTGAGAGAAGTGCCACAGAGTTCGACAGGGTTCTCCCCCTTCGAGCTCTTGTACGGCCGAGAGCCTCGCGGCAACCTCGATCTGTTGAGAGAGGGGTGGGAGGAGCGCAAAGGCTCATCCAAAAATGTAGTGAAGCATGTGCTCCTACTTAGAGATCGCCTAGATTTGGTCGGTCGTTTGGCCGAAGGCAATCTCAAATTGGCTCAGCACCGACAACAGCAGCATTACTACAAAAATGCATTGATTCAAACCTTTCAGCCTGGAGACAAGTAACGCTGATGCTTCCCTCCTCAGAATCCAAACTGTGTGCTAAGTGGCAGGGACCATATGAAATGATTTGGGCGTACGAAAGGTGAATTTCAAAATTAGCCAGCCCGATCGCTGCAATGAAAAATAAATTTACTACGTAAATTTATTACAGCCCTGGCAGGCAAGGGAGGCCCTATTTATAGCCCCAGGCAATGTAGAAAATTATTTGGAACGGATTTGCTTGTTAACCAAGGGGTCATGAGCGAGGGCATAAAATAGGGGCATAGCAAAGTAATCTGTTCCTTGGTAAATGGTTGGAGTTAACCTAAAAGGAGTAAAAGGATTGCTTAGTAGTCTTTGTAGACTATCAGGAACACGATCCGGACCTGGAGTTCAAGCCAGCACTAACCCTGACATAACTTTTCACCCCAGCATTTCATGGAGTACTGTACTCACCACTAGCACCTAAATTCACTCACTGTCTTGTGTTTCGTATTTAGTGTGGGTGTTTGGTTGCGGGTCAAACTCGGGGATTACAGATACACACCGCTGTATCACTCCAGCATTTATTATTTACAGGTGTTTGCCATAGGGCTCTGGACATTTTCATTATTATCAATAAACACCCCTGCACCTGAAAGAAATTGTGTGTGTTTTGCACTTTTTGCACTTTGCCACATACCATAATGTACCTAAACTGCAGTAAACCGAAAAACCGGTATACCGACCCGTCCTAACCTTTTAACCTTACTAACCTTTTTGCTCAAAAGAAGACTGATCAGGAAAGAGATCCCTAATCTATATGTTCAAATTCAAATCCCATGTAAGCCCCTATGAATCCCTTTTCAGGGTGCCTCGGCTACCGATCCTTTGTTCGTTAATGCAAACGGAGCTGTCGTTACCCGGCGTTGGTTTATTTTCCACCTTCACCAGAGTGTGAGTGCTGGAGTGCTGACTGTACCAGTTTTGCTGGAGTGGTCCCACCCACCTCGCAGTACACAAGGCACGGACCGGCACTGTGAGGTCAGACCATGGAGTGGTCTGGACCACAGCCACAGAATGGTGCAACCCCTTCTCCCGTTGTTGTTTAACCCATTAAGTGCCATTTTTCCTTTTGAGGAAAAATTACGAATTTTTTGGTGATTTAACTATCCACCTGTTATTTCAAATTTCTCTTTAATTATATTGTTCTGATACTTCTCATTTTGTTAACCGCAACAGTTAAGTCTAAATGCAATGTATCACGTTACATAAAACACCAGGTACTTGGTTTCACATAATCACCAGCAGGGGGGTGGTGTAATCCCAAACACAAGCCAGGGACTGACTGCACATTTAACACGGAACAGAACTACAAGTAAAATGAAGACGGCCCCTCAGCAGTGCAACTGTGCAGACAGTCCCTAAACACAACCATATACACACACACACACATGTAAAAAAGACACTCTCTCAAAAAAAGCAATATACAATTCCTCATTCTTTATTTTTTTTTTTCACAAAAATGCACACAAAAAATATTTATAAAAATGTAATCTCCCACGCATGTTGTCTCTCCTCTGCCTAGCGTTCATTTCTTCTTGTTCTCTTTGCACGCCACCACGTATCTCTGGGCCACGTTGAGTGGGGGAGAGTATCCGTCAGCGTACGAGGTGTCTTCAAACAGCACAGAGTAATCATCCTGGGGCTAGAGAGGAATAGTCAATACTCAATACAGACACCGTGACAGACAGTATTATTAGGGGTACCCCTCTCTCTCTTACCCTCTGCGGGGGTGCGTGGATCAGTGCTCGGTAGAAGCAGGTGGTTTGGGGGTACAGCGCCAGCACCAACTGCTCCTTGTGGAACAGAGCCTCGGGGTCAGTCTCGGGGTTCGCCTTCCACTGGGGTAGCGGAATGATACGCCTTCGACTGAGAGTGTGGCGTCTGGGGAAGAAGAAGAGTTTTTTGTACTTTTAACAACACTTTATTTAAATCAGTCAAATATGCAAGAAAAACTGTAAAGAAAGCAAAGGACAATTCTCAAATCCAAACATTCTATCCCCTACACATATATCAATTAATATATAAACAACAAACCACAAAAAACTGCAAAAATGCAAAAGTAGTGTGCATTTTTTGTATAAAGCACGCATCTTTTAAATGCATGCCAAAAAAACGAGTGTCTTTGAAAACAGTGTGCATCTTTTAAAATGCTTGCCAAGAAAAATGTTTGCCTGAAATAAGACTTAAGTATGTTTCAGTCCTTTCGACCAAACTCATGAATGATCAAAAATAAGTTATTTTGAAAAATAGTACTTTCAGTAAACCCAGCACCTTAACAATCCTTCTCAAAGCCTGTAGCTGTGCTTTGATCCATAAATGTTTTGAAGCCGCTTGTTTATCACTGCGTCTTTAACATGTATTGGCTAACAATAGAGTGACTCTTAAAATAGACTGTGCTGCTGGCTAATGATTAGAGCAGAAAAGTATTTAACAACTTGGTTTTGACCTTTACAGGAGTTTAGCAGAAGGGGCTGCACTTTAAATGTTACTTCAGGCACATATTTTACTTGGGATGCATTTTAAAAGATGCATGCCCTTAAAAAACACACTACGTTTTTGAAGACACTCGATTTTTTGGCATCCATTTAAAAAGGTGTGTGCTTTATAGAAAAAATACCACTTTCCTTTTCCTGCTCTTTAAAAATGACAATTTGGCCTGTCCCAAAATAAAATCTGCAATCTGACATGCTGTGAACAGGTAGATTACAGTGGTCAAGAATAAAACAAACACGACAGTGAAAGTTCAATGAAACCACTCCTTTATTTGGCAGGGGTGCAGGCTTGTAACTTTTAAATAAATACCTGGCTCTACACAACGTTGTGTATCACACAGGTAATACCAAGAGATATTGTCCCAAAATAATAAACAAACAGCACGAATAACACACGAAACACAAACACGGTCACAAGTCCAGAATGAGTGCTTATTAGTGTAGGTGGTGAAGTACAGTGAATGGTGAACAGCGGGGAAGTGTTGTCCGGGTGTAGAACTGGCTTCGTAGCGACAGCTCCCTGTGATTAGCTGTCTAACAATTATCAGACAGACAGAATACAGCATGTAAACTCACAGTTCGCTTTTACTCCTTCCTGTTCCTTTCATAAAACCATATCACAAGGAACAGATCGCTTCGTCACATCCCACAAAATACCCTCAGTCACGCCCCCTTCAGTAGAGAGTGCAATCACGTATCCTCCAATCCATGACTGACACACTGCCTACCCTATTAAGACGAAGACTTCTGGTATTGTGGCTCCACCCCTTCCTGGATGGCCGACTTCCTACTGACCCTGAAATGAACTGTCAAACCATCCGGTCTGGGACACACTGTTCCTGTTATACAGAGCCCTCACAGACTGGGAAGGAGATTGCTGACTAGGATTCATTCGCTCTCTGTCACACATGCACATCTCCTGTTCTGCACTCCCATTATAAAAATTGCTTCACAGGCCATATAGGCATGGAACAGTCTCTTCACCCCACAAAAAGGACAAGTGTCTGGTGCTCCAGGGGTTATTATACCAATAAAGGAACTGCAAGCAATGATGTGTGGAGTATCCTCCATTGCAAATTTCCAAATCTCTTAGGAATAGGGGCTTGTACCCAGCCCTTCATGCCAGCCGCACATGCTCCCCACCCCAGCTGCTCCCTCCAATGTGTATCCGGGAGCCCCTGCAGGGCTGGAGCATGCCTCACCTTCACACACACTGAGAAACTGATGAGCCTAGCAGGGTCCAGCAGCACCCTTGGTCTGGGCTGAGTATCTAATATCAGGGTCAACATCAGCGAGGGGAAAGGTTCCTCTGAAGCCCAACACCCTGTACCTATAGATTATTAGTCTGGGGTTCCTCCGGGCACCAGTACACACTGTCCGCCTCCACAGCCTGCTCCACTTTAAACAGACTCCAAGCACACCGCAAGCCGCTGTAGAACTGCGGGAGCTGGGAGAGGTCCCGCTTTGCGGTGTCAGCAGGAACATGGGGTCGGGGGGGTGAGCTTATTTTTGAATAAAAAAAACAGCAAAAGGCCCAGGACCTCCAACTGAGCGGCTCTGTGGAGTACAGTAACTTTGCAGGGCCTGCAGTCTTTGAAAAACTGCCACGACTGCTGGCCAGATCAATCAGGCCCTGCCCCACGGTACAGTACACACTGCCAGAGCCAGTGCAGCCCACCCCAAAAGATCCTCACCAACTCTCTGTAGCTCCGAGAACAGCGCCGCAGGCAGCTACACAGGCCATACAGTGCCACAGCATGGGGGCCACCAGGTTAATAATGATTAGAGCCCAGCGTTTGAGCAAATCGAAAAAGCATGAAATGCAAAATAAAACAAATAATCTTTATAAAGAGAACGTTTAGCCTGACAATTCTGAATTGGAGGGTTTTTTTTAATAGCACTGAGCTCTCTGGCAGACTGGGGGTGTGACTCTGTATGATTCCAGTCTACGGAGTCATTTAAAGGACAGTTAAAATCCGCCCCCAGAAAAAAAAAAAAAAAAAAAAAACATCTGAATGACACTTCTTTAATATCTGAAAGAAAAACACCCCAGGCTGTCCCTTCAGGGCGTAAAGTCTTCATAAAACAAACATGATGCGCATTCATTTAAAAACCTTGAACAGCCTTCCCACGATGATTAATTCAGAAAATAAAAACAGCAACCCAGCACTATTATTTGTCCCATAGCTTATTTGTCCCACTAGCACCCCCGTTTTTTGCGACTAATCAATGTTTGTCGTGGGGTCGTGATAATACACAGGGTATCGATTTTGTTATGAGGGAGGGAGGGGGTGGGGGGGTGAGGAACACGAGTTAATTTCATTATTTACATTTCTTGAGTTAAAAAATGTATTCTACAGTTCAAACACACGCCGGTTTATGCACCTCTCTAGCCCGGGGGTTTACATTAAAAGTGTTTACTGTGATGTTATCCATTAAAAGAAAGGAAAAAAAACAAATGAAAAAAGGATGAAAACCCAGTAAAAGAGGAAAGAAGCGAAAGGTTTTACAGCCATTACGGTTTCTCATTTCTTAACCTGTCTGCGTGCTTTTGTGGTCAAAGCGAAGAATCACACAGTATTGATTGAACAGTACCCACAAACAGCTTAAGGTCTGGAAATAAATCCTCTATTTTAATACCTCTTCTAACTTTCGTGTTGCGTAAAAAATGGTTTAATCTGCTCCGGAGAATTATCCCCCCAACTCCAGACTGACTGAAAGGGGCTCAGAAATCAATGAGGATTCCATGACAGGACACCTCTCCATCGCTCTCATACTCCGCGCTTTCTTTATTCTCCATCGGGGGTAAAGCAATGCAAGGCTGGCGAGCCAAGCTCCCTGAACCGCTGTCTGACCCTTCCCCTGCCCACTGTTCCCCTTTTTATTGGTACTGTAAATAGTACTTCACTATTTGTCTAATATTTCCTTCATTACTTGTGTTATAAACCTCACTCATTTCACTTATTTAAGCTGGCTATTGCCCCTGCTGCTCTACGCTTACCTTCTTATTCTCCACTCTCTCCTCGGGCTCAGCCTCTCTCCTGTGCTGTCAGGGCCAGCTCCCCTCTGCTCTTCACCTCCACCAGCTGCATTCCCACTGGAGTGGGACCTTCATCCTCACTATTCGCTCTGTCAGCTGCTTTCTCCCGATCACCGGCCTTATCTAGATATTCCCTTCTAAATGTGTCCCCCTTTACCACACATGAAAATAGTTCATGTCTTCAGATGTGACAAAAACATTGTAAATGTTACCGTCGATATTAAACTTCAAAACAGTATTTATGGTTGATTGGGGCTCATTCAACCATTTAGTAGCCAGTGAAGAGAGCGGCAGGCCAGAGATGAAAGTGCCTTTAACCACAATCCCCTCCTCTACCACTTTATTCACCAGAGTCTCATCACTGAGAAAAATCACCACAGCAACACCCTCTTCACTCTGGGCAACACCACACTTGAGCACAGGGTCTGCTACACATACCTGGGTCTGGCCATCAGCGCGTCAGGGAGCTTTAACCTGACTATAAAAGCATTAAAAGACAAGGCATGAAGGGCTTTCTATGTCATAAAGAATCAACTTTAGAAAACTAAACCACCAGTAAAAATGAGACTTAAAATTCTTGACAGTATTACTGAACCGATTCTTGTCTAACTGTAGAAGTGTGGGGACCGCTCAAACCCTTACTATAAAACACGGGACAAAATCCCAACTGTGTTATTATACCTTGAAATTGCAAAAACTATTCTACAGCTAAACAGAAACGACAATGCGTGCAGGGCTGAATCCCCTCGGCCAGCTGGTACTGAAGCTCAATCATGACAAAAATTAACATATTTAAAAAACACATAGAAGTCATACTGGAAAGGAATTAAAAACACAGAACTAGTGCCAAAAACAGACTTCCCCCTGGCTGAATACCCGGTCAGTGTCAAAGACACAAAACTAAAGCAAATCCTGACCAAGTACATGTTATTTCGTCCATCGTGATGCATTTTGTCTTGCTCAGCCCGAGTCAAAGCATGCTGACCCACACCCTGAGGTGGGCTGCTTGGACCCGGGTTATCCCAGGTATGTGGTTTCACACTATTGTAACCCGGGTAGGAGTGCCAGTGTGAAAGAGGCTCTTGTGTTACTGTAAATATGAGGGGGAATGGAGGGTGGGGGTTGTATACGAGATGAAGGTGTATAGGGGTATGGGGGAGGGGGGTACGAGTGTTAATGTTTGTTGTTTTAATGCTTTGGCAAAACGTCATTTGTTTTGTCATGCCAATAAAGCCTCTTGAATTTTGAATAATTCTGAATCTCACCTGTCTTGCACTTCCATTCGGTACACAGCTCTCAAATGTGCAGTTTTGACAAAAATACACGGTTACAGCAAACTTGTATTTTCATTTTAAAACACTACATCTGGTACTACAAAAGTTAAAAAAAAAAAAAAAAAAAAAATAATTGCAATGATTAAAATAGAAACGATAGATCATAAAAATAGGTTTTCAATCTTGACTTGAATTGCAAGGGTTGAGGCCTCCCACCTACAAGGTTCGGGCAAGTTTGATAAGGTTTTCAAACAACTTTCTCAATGGAGAGTTGATTTTGTAGAAAGTAACATTACACAATAGGGTTAGTCAGCCAATGAAAAGTCATTAGAGAAGTCATGTGACTGGCTATCTCGCTTGCGAAAGTCGGTTTGGAATATCGTCAGGGAAAGTCTCCTGATCGAATGTTTCCAAGCTGGATATTGTAGATATGTATGTATGGATATAAAAGTTATAATTAACCAGTATGCACTTTGCTGGTCTCCATGAACAATAACATGAAATAACTTAAACAATTCATATTTCAGCTGTAAATGCACTGAGGTTCAAATAATTGAAGGTAAACAGAACAAACCTGATCACACAGGAATATATCTCAAAGGATATGAGAAAACATTCATTTAAAAGTGTGACAGAAAGAGAGAGCATTTATATCTCTGTTCCACTATAAATCAGTAAAAATAAACCCAGATGGAGAACAGGGTTATCTGCAGCATGACATGCTGTCATAATAAACTACAAATATTTTGAGTTAATTAATAAAGGCTTCTGTTTGATAAATACATTTTCTCCCCTTCTAGTGGTACTAAACAGATTAAGTGAGTGTTGTATTTTATGGCAGCAGTTTCAATATTGGGTCTCGTAAATACAAATCTATGTTTACATGATATTGCCCTGGGGTTCAGATACATAAATAAATAAACAATTAGCTAGTACAGCTTTATTTACATAATTGTTATATTAATAATGTGTTGTGTCTAGTACTGTATGAAGGTGCAGTTGATTTTTTTTGTTTTTCATGTTTCCTGTCTGAATGCTGTTTTTCCATATTGGTTGACTTCAAAATGAAGTAGAAAGCTGTTCCATGAAAGTAGAATCAACACTGTAGAAGCGACAGATGTCATTCTACTTTTCTGACAACTTGCAGACTAGTGTCCCCTCAGCTTTATATTAACAATGTGTACAGAACAGAAAGAATGATACTGAATAAGAGACTTACTCCTTGCCCTCTTCATCGATGTCATCAACTTCATACCTAAAGACAAAACCAAAAAGTTATATTAAATAGTATTATGTAACAGCAATTTCCAGATTTAGGAAAAAAGGACTACAGCTCCTAGAAACCCTGTGTAACCTATAATAATTATAATTATGTAATAAAATAATATATTCTTATTATCTAAAAAGAACTAAAGGTTTTTAAGATTATATAAATATTTTAAATTACTATATTATATATATATATATATATATATATATACATAGACACACACACACAGTACTGTGCAAAAGTTTTAGGCAGGTGTGAAAAAATGCTGTAAAGTAAGAATGCTTTCAAAAATAGACATGTTAATAGATTATATTTATCAATTAACAAAATGCAAAGTGAGTGAACAGAAGAAAAATCTACATCAAATCCATATTTGGTGTGACCACCCTTTGCCTTCAAAACAGCATCAATTCTTCTAGGTACACTTGCACAAAGTCAGGGATTTTGTAGGCATATAGTCAGGTGTATGATTAAACAATTATACCAAACAGGTGCTAATGATCATCAATTCAATATGTAGGTTGAAACACAATCATTAACTGAAACAGAAACAGCTGTGTAGGAGGAATAAAACTGGGTGAGGAACAGCCAAACTCGGCTAACAAGGTGAGGTTGCTGAAGACAGTTTACTGTCAAAAGTCATACACCATGGCAAGACTGAGCACAGCAACAAGACACAAGGTAGTTATACTGCATCAGCAAGGTCTCTCCCAGGCAGAAATTTCAAGGCAGACAGGGGTTTCCAGATGTGCTGTCCAAGCTCTTTTGAAGAAGCACAAAGAAACGGGCAACGTTGAGGACCGTAGACGCAGTGGTCGGCCAAGGAAACTTACTGCAGCAGATGAAAGACACATCATGCTTACTTCCCTTCGCAATCGGAAGATGTCCAGCAGTGCCATCAGCTCAGAATTGGCAGAAAACAGTGGGACCCTGGTACACCCATCTACTGTCCGGAGAAGTCTGGTCAGAAGTGGCCTTCATGGAAGACTTGCAGCCAAAAAGCCATACCTCCGACGTGGAAACAAGGCCAAGCGACTCAACTATGCACGAAAACACAGGAACTGGGGTGCAGAAAAATGGCGGCAGGTGCTCTGGACTGATGAGTCAAAATTTGAAATATCTGGCTGTAGCAGAAGGCAGTTTGTTCGCGAAGGGCTGGAGATCGGTACACAAATGAGTGTCTGCAGGCAACAGTGAAGCATGGTGGAGGTTCCTTGCAAGTTTGGGGCTGCACTTCTGCAAATGGAGTTGGGGATTTGGTCAGAATTAATGGTCTCCTCAATGCTGAGAAGTACAGGCAGATACTTATCCATCATGCAATACCATCAGGGAGGCATCTGATTGGCCCCAAATTTATTCTGCAGCATGACAACAACCCCAAACATACAGCGAAAGTCATTAAGAACTATCTTCAGTGTAAAGAAGAACAAGGAGTCCTGGAAGTGATGGTATGGCCCCCACAGAGCCCTGATCTCAACATCATCGAGTCTGTCTGGGATTACATGAAGAGAGAGAAGCAACTGAGGCTGCCTAAATCCACAGAAGAACTGTGGTTAGTTCTCCAAGATGTTTGGGCCAACCTACCTGCCGAGTTCCTTTAAAAACTGTGTGCAAGTGTACCTAGAAGAATTGATGCTGTTTTGAAGGCAAAGGGTGGTCACACCAAATATGGATTTGATTTAGATTTTTCTTCTGTTCACTCACTTTGCATTTTGTTAATTGATAAATATAATCTATTAACATGTCTATTTTTGAAAGCATTCTTACTTTACAGCATTTTTTCACACCTGCCTAAAACTTTTGCACAGTACCTTACTATATATATATATATTATATATATATATATATATTATATATATATATATATATATATATACACACAGTGCCTTGCAAAAGTATTCAGACCCCTGACCAATTCTCTCATATTAGTGAATTACAAATGGTACATTGAAATTTCGTTCTGTTTGATATTTTATTTTAAAACACTGAAACTCAGAATCAATTATTGTAAGGTGACATTGGTTTTATGTTGGGAAATATTTTTAAGAAAAATAAAAAACTGAAATATCTTGCTTGCATAAGTATTCAACCCCTGTGCTGTGGAAGCTCCCAGTTTGCACCGATGAAAGAAATTGCCCTAACGAGGACACAATTACCTTACCATTGGCCTCCACCTGTGAACCATTAAAGTTGCTGTCACATTTTCTGGATAAAAACCCCACTGTTGAAGGATCATTGGTAAGGCTGTGAATTTGAAGGAAAATGAAGACCAAAGAGCATTCTACAGAAGTTAGAGATAACGTAATACAAATGCATAGATTATGGAAAGGGTACAAAATAATATCCAAGTGTTTAGATATCCCAGTGAGCACAGTTGGATCAATAATCAGGAAGTGGAAGCTGCATCACACCACTCAGGCACTGCCCAGAAAAGGCCATCCCTCAAAACTCAGCACTCAAACAAGAAGGAGACTTGTGAGAGAAGCCACAGAGAGGCCAACAATCACTTTGAAGGAGCTACAGAGTTCAGTGGCTGGGAGTGGAGTAATGGTGCACCAGTCAACCATATCAAGAGCTCTGCATAACACTGGCCTGTATGGGAGGGTGGCAAGAAAGAAGCCGTTACTCAAAAAGTACCATCTGAAAGCACGTCTGGAGTTTTCCAGAAAGCATGAGAGTGATCCAGCTGCAATGTGGGAAAAGGTTTTGTGGTCAGATGAGACCAAGATAGAGCTTTTTGGCCAAAACTCAAAGCGCTATGTGTGGCGCAAACCTAACACTGCCCATGCCTCAAGACAAACCATCCCTACAGTGAAGTATGGTGGTGGCAGCATCATGCTGTGGGGATGCTTCTCATCAGCAGGGACTGAGCATCTTGTTACAATTGAAGGAAGAATGGATGGAGCAAAATACAGGAAAATACTGCAAGAGAATCTGCTTCAGTCTGCTAAAAAACTGAAGCTTGGGAGGTAATTCACCTTTCAGCATGACAATGATCCAAAGCACAAGGCCAAAGCAACACTGGAGTGGCTCAAGAACAAAAAGGTGAATGTCCTACAGTGGCCCAGTCAAAGTCCTGATCACAATCCCATTGAGAATCTGTGGCACTGTTTGAAAATTGCGGTCCACAAGTGTCGTCCAACCAACCTGAACAACCTGGAGAAAATCTGCCAAGAAGAATGGGCCAAAATCACTCCGACACTGTGTGCAAAGCTGGTACATACTTACCCCAAAAGACTTAAAGCTATTATTGCAGCAAAAGGTGGCTCTACCAAATATTAATGTGTGGGGGTTGAATACTTATGCAAGCAAGATATTTCAGTTTTTTATTTTTCTTAAAAATATTTCCCAACATAAAACCAATGTCACCTTACAATAATTGATTCTGAGTTTAAGTGTTTTAAAATATCGAACAGAACGAAATTTCAATGTACCATTTGTAATATGAGAGAATTGGTCAGGGGTCTGAATACTTTTGCAAGGCACTGTATATATATATATATATATATATATATATATATAAACAAACAAAAAATAAAAAACAAAAAAAAAAAAAAAAAAAAAAAAACACAGCTCCTAGAACCCGCTGCTGTGTCTCTCTATGACATGTGCACCATGGGGGCTGTAGCATTAAAGGTTTTCAATTATAATAAAAGTATTTATAAAAAAATAACTACAAGTCCCAGAACCCCCTGATGCTGTACATTAAGGGGGCTGTAGATCCTGGTAGTTCACCCTCACTTGTTGGCTGCATGGCTGTAGCTGACCACCTCAGCCAGGATCCACTGCTCGTCTCCATCCACAGCCTTCACCCGTGCCGCCACTTTATCCCCAGGCTTCGCCACGTAGTCGCTGGAGGCCGGGATAGCGCCACACAGGGGCGGAGGACTGCAACAGCAAGCAGAGTCAAAGACTACCAAACCAGGGAA